>NC_092012.1:23666977-23966977 GCF_042242105.1 Pempheris klunzingeri | reverse complement strand
TCCAGACCAACATCAACATCTTGAGGCTTTCCTGACCAAATTTGAAGTGGATCCGATCAACTGGCTGGTCTTGAGGCATCATAGCGCAAAACATAAAGTTTCCTGTCAGCACCAGGTGGCGCTATGACTTAAAATGAATATTGACATGTAGATGTGTTCGGGGCGGGACTCTCATCAGACATGTGAAGTTTGGTGCATATTGGATCACGTACAGTCAAGTTATTAACAACTTCCTGTTTGACGGCGAGGCACAAACTTTTGACAGCTCGCCACGTCCAAACCGTTAAAGATTATACCAAACCTTTAATAACTTTTCATCCTTGATATTATTTCTAACAGCTGACCAAGTTTGAAGTCGATCGCTTCAACCCCCTCAAACTAGTTCGTTCATTTACGAACCCTACTTTTTAACATAAAATCCAAAATGGCCGACTTCCTGTTGGGTTTAGGTCATTGGTCCAAATTACTTTTTTGTGCGTCTTGAAGTGATACATGAACCCACCAAATTGCGTACACGTACATAAATTGCAGTTCCCGGGGTAGGGGTTTTAGTGTTAGGGGGCGCAATAGAGCCATTTTGCCACGCCCATTTGTGAGACCCATTAAATACGAAATTTTTCGCCAGGCCTGATGCGTGTGCAAATTTTCCTGACTTTTCGTGCATGTTCAGGCCCTCAAATTTGCGTTTGTTTCGGCCCGAGAAGAATAATAATAATAATAATAATAATAATAATAATAATAATAATAATAATCCACACAGTTTCAACTATGTTTCGAGCCCCCTGGTTGGCTGGTTTTTTGCCATGTCGCGTATTTTTTCGAGGCCTACCTGCTCGGGGACTGTGAGGTCCGTACACCTCTTGGTTCTTGGGTACTTGCACGTTTCCTCCCTTTTCCCCCACGCAGTTACAATAGGGTCCTCGCACCGCTTGGTGCTCGGGCCCTAATTAAAGCTGCAAGCAGCGTTGAAGGGCCCTCGCACCTCCACGCGCGTCGGGGCGTGCGGCGGCCCCGTCTTGTGTTGGACTCCGACCCTTCCATGCGCTTTTAGAACGTTCATGTAGTTTGGACAGCGCGTGAAGGACTTACACGTCACTTCCTGCGTCCTCTATGTGGCGCTAGAGAACAGTCACTAATCACATCCTGTATTCCAGTATATGAAGTGTTGACTACACTGTGAAAATTTCATGCAAATCAAATGATCATTGCCATAGACGTGTTACTTCCTGTTGCCACCAGGTGGCGCAATGACTGTGGTCACTAATTGGCATCTAGATGTCTTCAGGCCGGGACTCTTATTAAGCGTGACAAGTTTGAAAGAGATTGGATAATGTACACTGAAGTTACAGCAATTTCCTGTTCCATGGCGAACAGCGTTGCCATGGTGACAGCGTCTGACAAAACGTCAAGAGCTTCATAACTTTGCATCATCCATGTAGTGGGAATGTTTGGATCAAATTTGAGGTGTCTGTGATCAACCTGCTGAGAGAGAAACGTCTGAGAATAAAACATGCACTTCCTCTTGCCACTAGGTGGCACTATGACTTTGAATGAATATTAACATGTAGACGTCTTCAGGGCGGGACTCTCATCAGACATGTCAAGATTGGTGCTGATTGGATCACGTACAGTCAAGTTATTAACAATTTCCTGTTTGATGGCGAGTCATGGCGAGACACTGAACTTTACCAGCTCGCCACGCCCAAACCGTTAAAGATTATATCAAACCTTTGATAACTTTTCATCCTTGATATTGTTTGTACCAGCTGACCAAGTTTGAAGTCGATCGCTTGAACCCCCTCGGAGTAGTTCGTTCATTTACGTCCCCTGTAAATCGCCAAAAATGTGTGAAAAATCCAATATGGCCGATGTCCTGTTGGGTTTTGGTCAATGCTCCAAGAGGCTTTTTTGTAGGTCCTATGGTCCCGCATATGTATACCGAATTTGGTACATGTAGGTAAAACGTAGACCGGGGGCTAGTTCGTCAAAGTTTTGTAGGGGGCGCCATAGAGCCATTTTGGCCCACCGAAACCCGTGAACTAAATAAGATTACTCATTTTAGGCCTCCTGACGTGCATGCCAAATTTGGTGAGTGTGCACGCATGCATAAGCTTCGAAATTATGTTCGATTTTCATGGCGAACAAGGCGTCGCCACGGCGACAGCGTTTGGCGAAACCTCAAGCCCTTCATAAATTTGCATCAACCACGTCTTGAGAATGTTTGGCTAAAATTTGAAGTGTCTGTGGTTAACCTGCTGAGAGAGAGACGTCCGAGAAAGAAGACATGTACCTCCTCTAGCCAGTAGGTGGCGCTATGACTATGGTTCAAAATGGCCACGTACATGTCTTCAGAGCCGGACAGTCATCAAACTGTATGAATTTGGTGAAGATAGGACCTTGTACAGTGGAGTTACAGCACTTTCAATTTTGATGGCGTAAAAAAAATTTCAATCGACAGTGTCTGCATCGCCACGGCAACAGCTTTTGACGGAGACTCACGGCGTTCGCTCCAGACCAACACCAATATCTTCTGGCTTTCCTGACCAAATTTGAAGTGGATCCGATCAACTGGCTGGTCTTGAGCCATCATAGCGTAAAACATAAAGTTTCCTGTCACCACCAGGTGGCGCTGTGACTTAGAATGAATATTGACACGTAGACGTGTTCAGGGCGGGACTCTCATCAGACATGTCAAGTTTGGTGCTGATTGGATCACGTACAGTCAAGTTATTAACAATTTCCTGTTTGATGGCGAGTCATGGCGAGACACTGAACTTTGCCAGCTCGCCACGCCCAAACCGTTAAAGTAATAACAAGACTTTTAATAACTTTTCATCATTGAGGCCTTCTCTACCAGCTGACCAAGTTTGAAGTTGATCGCTTGAACCCCCTCGGACGAGTTCGTTCATTTACGTCCCCTGTAAATCGCCAAAAATGCGTGAAAAATCCAATATGGCCGACTTCCTGTTGGTTTTAGGTCATTGGTCCAAATTAGTTTTTTGTGCGTCTTGAAGAGATACACGAACCCACCGAATTGCATACACGTGAAAAAATCGCACTTCTGGGGCAGTGGGTTGAGGGCGCTATAGAGCCATTTTGCCACGCCCATTTGCGAAACCTTTAAAATACGTAATTTTTCACCACGACTGATGCGTGTGCAAATTTTGGTGAGTTTTCGTGCATGTTCAGGCCCCCAAATTAGCAATTCATTGTGGATAAGAAGAATAATAATAATAATAATAATAATTCCTTCAGTTTCAACTATGTTTTCGGCCCCCTGGTCGGCTGGTTTTTTTCATTTGACGTATTTTTTCGAGGCCTACCTGCTCGGGGCCTGTGAGGTCCGTACACCTCTTGGTTCTTGGGTACTTGCACGTTTTCCTCCCTTGCTCGTTTTCCCCCACACAGTTACAATAGGGTCCTCGCACCGCTTGGTGCTCGGGCCCTAATTAAAGCTGCAAGCAGCGTTGGAGGGCCCTCGCACCTCCGCGCGCGTCGGGCGTGCGGCAGCTCCGTCCCGTCGCCGGACTCTGACCCTTCCACGCGACTTAGAACGTTCGTGTAGTTTGGACAGCGCGTGAAGGACTTGCACGTCACTTCCCGTTCTATGTTGCGCTAGAAAATGGCCGCTAATGACGTCCTGTATTCCAGTATATGTAGTGTTGACTACACTGTGAAGGTCTTGAGGCTTTTGTGACTAAACATGAGAAGTGTGAAACACACTGGATAACCTACAGTGAACTTGGAAGAACTTTCGGTGCCATGGCCAGACACTGAACTTTGACAGCTCGCCACGGGCAAACCGTAAAAGATTATATAAAACCCTTGATAACTTTTCATCCTTGATATTGTTTCTACCAGCTGACCGAGTTTGAAGTCGAACGCTTCAACCCCCTCGGACTAGTTCGCTCATTTACGACCCCTATAAATGGCTGAAATTTTGACACTAAATTCCAAATGGCCGACTTCCTGTTGGGTTTAGGTCAACGGTCCTAGAAGCTTTTTTGTAGGTCCTATCGTCCCGCATAAGTCTATTGAATTTGGTATTTGTAGGTAAAACGTAGCCCGGGGGCTAGTTCGTCAAAATGTTGTAGGGGGCGCCGTAGAGCCATTTTGCCCCACCCAAACCTGTTAACCCAATACGATTATTCATTTTAGGCCTCCTGACGTGTATGCTAAATTTGGTGAGTCTGCACGTATGCGTAAGCGTGGAAATTAAATTCGTATTTCATGGCGAACAGGGCGTCGCCACGGTGACAGCGTTTGGCGAAACCTCAAGCCCTTCATACCTTTGCATCGACCACATCTTGAGAATGTTTGGCTCAAATTTGAGGTGCCTGTGGTTAACCTGCTGAGAGAGAGACGTCCGAGAAAGAAGACATGTACTTCCTCCCGCCAGTAGGTGGCGCTATGACTATGGTTCAAAATGGCCACATACATGTCTTCAGAGCTGGACAGTCATCAAACTGTATGAATTTGGTGAAGATAGGAGCTTGTACAGTGGAGTTACAGCACTTTTAATTTTGATGGCGAAAAAAAAATTTCACTTGACAGTGTCTGCGTCGCCACAGCAACAGCTTTTGACGGAGACTCACGGCGTTCGCTCCAGACCAACATCAACATCTTCTGGCTTTCCTGACCAAATTTGAAGTGGATCCGATCAACTGGCTGGTCTTGAGCCATCATAGCGTGAAACATAATGTTTCCCGTCACCACCAGGTGGCGCTGTGACTTAGAATGAATATTGACACGTAGACCTGTTCGGGGCGGGACTCTCATCAGACATGTGAAGTTTGGTGCATATTGGATCACGTACAGTCAAGTTATTAGCAACTTCCTGTTTGACGGCGAGGCACAAAATTTTGACAGCTCGCCACGTCCAAACCGTTAAAGATTATACCAAACCTTTGATAACTTTTCATCCTTGATATTGTTTCTATCACCTGACCAAGTTTGAAGTTGATAGCTTCAACCACCTCGGACGAGTTCGTTCATTTACGACCCCTACTTTTCGCCATAAAATCCAAAATGGCCGACTTCCTGTTGGGTTTAAGGCATACCTCCAAGAGACTTTTCTGTGCGTCTTGAAACCATACATATACCCTACAACTTTCGTACATGTACATTATACGCAGTTCCGGGGCTGAGTTTTGGTGGCGCTATAGAGCCATTTTTTCACGCCCGTTTACGAAACCCATGAAATACGAAAATTTTTGATGTGCTTGAATTTTGTGCAAATTTTCCTGACTTTTCGTGCATGTTCAGGCCCCCAAATTAGCCTTTGTTAATACACAAGAAAAATAATAATAATTAAAGCTGCAAGCAGCGTTGGAGGGCCCTCGCACGTCCGCGCTCGTCAGGGCGTGCGGCGGCTCCGTCCCGCCGCCGGACTCCGACCCTTCCACGCGGCTCAGAACGTGCATGTAGTTTGGACAGCGCGTGAAGGACTTGCACGTCACTTCCCGCGTCCCCCATGTTGCGCTAGAAAACGGCTGCTAATGACGTCCTGTATTCCAGTATATTAAGTGTTGACTTCACTGTGAAGGTCTTGAGGCTTTTCAGACAAAACATGAAAAGTGTGAAACACACTGGAGAATCTACAGTGAACTTAGAAGAACTTTTGGTGCCATGGCGGGACACTGAACTTTGACAACTCGCCACGGGTAAATCGTAAAAGATTATATAAAGCTTTTGATAACTTTTCATCTTGAATAGTGTTTTCACCAGCTGACCGAGTTTGAAGTCGATCGCTTTGACCCCCTCGGACTAGTTCGCTCATTTACGACCCCTATAAATGGCTGAAATTTTGACACTTAATTCAAAATGGCCGACTTCCTGTTGGGTTTAGGTCAACGCTCCAAGAGGCTTTTTTGTAGGTCCTATCGTCCCGCATAAGTATACCGAATTTGGTACATGTAGGTAAAACGTACACCGGGGGCTAGTTTGTCAAAGTTTTGTAGGGGGCGCCGTAGAGCCATTTTGGCCCATCCAAATCTGTTAACCCAATAAGATTATTCATTGTAGGCCTCCTGACGTGTATGCCAAATTTCGTGAGTGTGCACGCATGTGTAAGCTCGGAAATTAAAGTCGTTTTTCATGGCGAACGAGGCGTCGCCACGGCGACAGCGTTTGGCGAAACCTCAAGCCCTTCATACCTTTGCATCAACCACATCTTGAGAATGTTTGGCTCAAATTTGAGGTGTCTGTGGATAACCTGCTGAGAGAGAGACGTCCGAGAAAGAAGACATGTACCTCCTCCCGCCAGTAGGTGGCGCTATGACCATGGTTCAAAATGGCCATGTACATGTCTTCAGAGCCGGACAGTCATCAAACTGTATGAATTTGGTGAAGATAGGACCTTGTACAGTGGAGTTACAGCACTTTTAATTTTGATGGCGAAAAAAAATTTTCAATCGACAGTGTCTGCATCACCACGGCAACAGCTTTTGACACAGAGTCACGGCGTTCGCTCCAGACCAACATCAACATCTTGAGGCTTTCCTGACCAAATTTGAAGTGGATCCGATCAACTGGCTGGTCTTGAGGCATCATAGCGCAAAACATAAAGTTTCCTGTCAGCACCAGGTGGCGCTATGACTTAAAATGAATATTGACATGTAGATGTGTTCGGGGCGGGACTCTCATCAGACATGTGAAGTTTGGTGCATATTGGATCACGTACAGTCAAGTTATTAACAACTTCCTGTTTGACGGCGAGGCACAAACTTTTGACAGCTCGCCACGTCCAAACCGTTAAAGATTATACCAAACCTTTAATAACTTTTCATCCTTGATATTATTTCTAACAGCTGACCAAGTTTGAAGTCGATCGCTTCAACCCCCTCAAACTAGTTCGTTCATTTACGAACCCTACTTTTTAACATAAAATCCAAAATGGCCGACTTCCTGTTGGGTTTAGGTCATTGGTCCAAATTACTTTTTTGTGCGTCTTGAAGTGATACATGAACCCACCAAATTGCGTACACGTACATAAATTGCAGTTCCCGGGGTAGGGGTTTTAGTGTTAGGGGGCGCAATAGAGCCATTTTGCCACGCCCATTTGTGAGACCCATTAAATACGAAATTTTTCGCCAGGCCTGATGCGTGTGCAAATTTTCCTGACTTTTCGTGCATGTTCAGGCCCTCAAATTTGCGTTTGTTTCGGCCCGAGAAGAATAATAATAATAATTAAAGCTGCAAGCAGCGTTGGAGGGCCCTCGCACGTCCGCGCTCGTCAGGGCGTGCGGCGGCTCCGTCCCGCCGCCGGACTCCGACCCTTCCACGCGGCTCAGAACGTGCATGTAGTTTGGACAGCGCGTGAAGGACTTGCACGTCACTTCCCGCGTCCCCCATGTTGCGCTAGAAAACGGCTGCTAATGACGTCCTGTATTCCAGTATATTAAGTGTTGACTTCACTGTGAAGGTCTTGAGGCTTTTCAGACAAAACATGAAAAGTGTGAAACACACTGGAGAATCTACAGTGAACTTAGAAGAACTTTTGGTGCCATGGCGGGACACTGAACTTTGACAACTCGCCACGGGTAAATCGTAAAAGATTATATAAAGCTTTTGATAACTTTTCATCTTGAATAGTGTTTTCACCAGCTGACCGAGTTTGAAGTCGATCGCTTTGACCCCCTCGGACTAGTTCGCTCATTTACGACCCCTATAAATGGCTGAAATTTTGACACTTAATTCAAAATGGCCGACTTCCTGTTGGGTTTAGGTCAACGCTCCAAGAGGCTTTTTTGTAGGTCCTATCGTCCCGCATAAGTATACCGAATTTGGTACATGTAGGTAAAACGTACACCGGGGGCTAGTTTGTCAAAGTTTTGTAGGGGGCGCCGTAGAGCCATTTTGGCCCATCCAAATCTGTTAACCCAATAAGATTATTCATTGTAGGCCTCCTGACGTGTATGCCAAATTTCGTGAGTGTGCACGCATGTGTAAGCTCGGAAATTAAAGTCGTTTTTCATGGCGAACGAGGCGTCGCCACGGCGACAGCGTTTGGCGAAACCTCAAGCCCTTCATACCTTTGCATCAACCACATCTTGAGAATGTTTGGCTCAAATTTGAGGTGTCTGTGGATAACCTGCTGAGAGAGAGACGTCCGAGAAAGAAGACATGTACCTCCTCCCGCCAGTAGGTGGCGCTATGACCATGGTTCAAAATGGCCATGTACATGTCTTCAGAGCCGGACAGTCATCAAACTGTATGAATTTGGTGAAGATAGGACCTTGTACAGTGGAGTTACAGCACTTTTAATTTTGATGGCGAAAAAAAATTTTCAATCGACAGTGTCTGCATCACCACGGCAACAGCTTTTGACACAGAGTCACGGCGTTCGCTCCAGACCAACATCAACATCTTGAGGCTTTCCTGACCAAATTTGAAGTGGATCCGATCAACTGGCTGGTCTTGAGGCATCATAGCGCAAAACATAAAGTTTCCTGTCAGCACCAGGTGGCGCTATGACTTAAAATGAATATTGACATGTAGATGTGTTCGGGGCGGGACTCTCATCAGACATGTGAAGTTTGGTGCATATTGGATCACGTACAGTCAAGTTATTAACAACTTCCTGTTTGACGGCGAGGCACAAACTTTTGACAGCTCGCCACGTCCAAACCGTTAAAGATTATACCAAACCTTTAATAACTTTTCATCCTTGATATTATTTCTAACAGCTGACCAAGTTTGAAGTCGATCGCTTCAACCCCCTCAAACTAGTTCGTTCATTTACGAACCCTACTTTTTAACATAAAATCCAAAATGGCCGACTTCCTGTTGGGTTTAGGTCATTGGTCCAAATTACTTTTTTGTGCGTCTTGAAGTGATACATGAACCCACCAAATTGCGTACACGTACATAAATTGCAGTTCCCGGGGTAAGGGTTTTAGTGTTAGGGGGCGCAATAGAGCCATTTTGCCACGCCCATTTGTGAGACCCATTAAATACGAAATTTTTCGCCAGGCCTGATGCGTGTGCAAATTTTCCTGACTTTTCGTGCATGTTCAGGCCCTCAAATTTGCGTTTGTTTCGGCCCGAGAAGAATAATAATAATAATAATAATAATAATAATAATAATAATAATAATCCACACAGTTTCAACTATGTTTCGAGCCCCCTGGTTGGCTGGTTTTTTGCCATGTCGCGTATTTTTTCGAGGCCTACCTGCTCGGGGACTGTGAGGTCCGTACACCTCTTGGTTCTTGGGTACTTGCACGTTTCCTCCCTTTTCCCCCACGCAGTTACAATAGGGTCCTCGCACCGCTTGGTGCTCGGGCCCTAATAATAATAATAATAATAATAATAATAATCCACACAGTTTCAACTATGTTTCGAGCCCCCTGGTTGGCTGGTTTTTTGCCATGTCGCGTATTTTTTCGCGGCCTACCTGCTCGGGGACTGTGAGGTCCGTACACCTCTTGGTTCTTGGGTACTTGCACGTTTCCTCCCTTTTCCCCCACGCAGTTACAATAGGGTCCTCGCACCGCTTGGTGCTCGGGCCCTAATAATTAAAGCTGCAAGCAGCGTTGGAGGGCCCTCGCACCTCCGCGCGCGTCGGGCGTGTGGCGGCTCCGTCCCGCCGCCGGACTCCGACCCTTCCACACGAGCCAGAACGTTCATGTAGTTTGGACAGCGCGTGAAGGACTTACACGTCACTATGTTGCGCTATGAAACGGCCGCTAATGACGTCCTGTATTCCTGTATACGAAGTGTTGACTACACTGTGAAGGTCTTGAGGCTTCTCTGACAAAACATGAGCAGTGTGAAACACACTGGAGAATCTACAGTGAACTTGGAAGAGCTTTCGGTTCCATGGCGAGACACAGAACTTTGACAGCTTGCCACGGGCAAAGCGTAAAAGATTATAGAAAACTTTTGATAACTTTTCATCGTGAATACTGCTTCTACCAGCTGACCGAGTTTGAAGTCGATCGCTTCAACCCCCTCGGACTAGTTCGCTCATTTATGACCCCTATAAATGGCTGAAGTTTTGACACTTGATTCAAAATGGCCGACTTCCTGTTGGGTTTAGGTCAACGCTCCAAGAGGCTTTTTTGTAGGTCCTATCGTCCTGCATAAGTATACCGAATTTGGTAGATGTAGGTAAAACGTAGCCCGGGGGCTAGTTCGTCAAAATGTTGTAGGGGGCGCCGTAGAGCCATTTTGCCCCACCCAAACCTGTTAACCCAATACGATTATTCATTTTAGGCCTCCTGACATGTATGCTAAATTTGGTGAGTCTGCACGTATGCGTAAGCGTGGAAATTAAATTCGTATTTCATGGCGAACAGGGCGTCGCCACGGTGACAGCGTTTGGTGAAACCTCAAGCCCTTCATACCTTTGCATTGACCACATCTTGAGAATGTTTGGCTCAAATTTGAGGTGTCTGTGGTTAACCTGCTGAGAGAGAGACGTCCGAGAAAGAAGACATGTACGGCCTCCCGCCAGTAGGTGGCGCTATGACTATGGTTCAAAATGGCCACGTACATGTCTTCAAAGGTGGACAGTCATCAAACTGTATGAATTTGGTGAAGATAGGACCTTGTACAGTGGAGTTACAGCACTTTTAATTCTGATGGCGAAAAAAAAATGTCAATCGACAGTGTCTGCATCGCCACGGCAACAGCTTTTGACACAGAGTCACGGCGTTCGCTCCAGACCAACATCAACATCTTGAGGCTTTCCTAACCAAATTTGAAGTGGATCCGATCAACTGTCTGGTCTTGAGCCATCGTAGCGCAAAACATAAAGTTTCCTGTCAGCACCAGGTGGCGCTATGACTTAAAATGAATATTGACATGTAGATGTGTTCGGGGCGGGACTCTCATCAGACATGTGAAATCTGGTGCATATTGGATCACGTACAGTCAAGTTATTAACAACTTCCTGTTTGACGGCGAGGCACAAACTTTTGACAGCTCGCCACGTCCAAACCGTTAAAGATTATACCAAACCTTTAACAACTTTTCATCCTTGATATTATTTCTACCAGCTGACCAAGTTTGAAGTCGATCCCTTCAACCCCCTCAAACTAGTTCGTTCATTTACGAACCCTACTTTTTAACATAAAATCCAAAATGGCCGACTTCCTGTTGGGTTTAGGTCATTGGTCCAAATTACTTTTTTGTGCGTCTTTAAGTGATACATGAACCCACCAAATTGCGTACACGTACATAAATTGCAGTTCCAGGGGTAGGGGTTTTAGTGTTAGGGGGCGCTATAGAGCCATTTTGCCACGCCCATTTGTGAGACCCATTAAATACGAAATTTTTCGCCAGGCCTGATTCGTGTGCAAATTTTCCTGACTTTTCGTGCATGTTCAGGCCCTCAAATTTGCGTTTGTTTTGACACCAGAAGAATAATAATAATAATTAAAGCTGCAAGCAGCGTTGGAGGGCCCTCGCACGTCCGCGCTCGTCAGGGCGTGCGGCGGTTCCGTCCCGCTGCTGGACTCCGACCCTTCCACGCGGCTCAGAACGTGCATGTAGTTTGGACAGCGCGTGAAGGACTTGCACGTCACTTCCCGCGTCCTCCATGTTGCGCTAGAAAACGGCTGCTAATGACGTCCTGTATTCCAGTATATTAAGTGTTGACTTCACTGTGAAGGTCTTGAGGCTTTTCAGACAAAACATGAAAAGTGTGAAACACACTGGAGAATCTACAGTGAACTTAGAAGAACTTTCGGTGCCATGGCGGGACACTGAACTTTGACAACTCGCCACGGGTAAATCGTAAAAGATTATATAAAGCTTTTGATAACTTTTCATCTTGAATAGTGTTTTCACCATCTGACCGAGTTTGAAGTCGATCGCTTTGACCCCCTCGGACTAGTTCGCTCATTTACGACCCCTATAAATGGCTGAAATTTTGACACTTAATTCAAAATGGCCGACTTCCTGTTGGGTTTAGGTCAATGCTCCAAGAGGTTTTTTTGTAGGTCCTATCGTCCCGCATAAGTATACCGAATTTGGTACATGTAGGTAAAACGTAAACCGGGGGCTAGTTTGTCAAAGTTTTGTAGGGGGCGCCGTAGAGCCATTTTGGCCCATCCAAATCTGTTAACCCAATACGATTATTCATTGTAGGCCTCCTGACGTGTATGCCAAATTTCGTGAGTGTGCACGCATGTGTAAGCTCGGAAATTAAAGTCGTTTTTCATGGCGAACGAGGCGTCGCCACGGCGACAGCGTTTGGTGAAACCTCAAGCCCTTCATACCTTTGCATCAACCACATCTTGAGAATGTTTGGCTCAAATTTGAGGTGTCTGTGGATAACCTGCTGAGAGAGAGACGTCCAAGAAAGAAGACATGTACCTCCTCCCGCCAGTAGGTGGCGCTATGACCATGGTTCAAAATGGCCATGTACATGTCTTCAGAGCCGGACAGTCATCAAACTGTATGAATTTGGTGAAGATAGGACCTTGTACAGTGGAGTTACAGCACTTTTAATTCTGATGGCGAAAAAAAAATTTCAATCGACAGTGTCTGCATCGCCACGGCAACAGCTTTTGACACAGAGTCACGGCGTTCGCTCCAGACCAACATCAACATCTTGAGGCTTTCCTAACCAAGTTTGAAGTGGATCCGATCAACTGTCTGGTCTTGAGCCATCGTAGCGCAAAACATAAAGTTTCCTGTCAGCACCAGGTGGCGCTATGACTTAAAATGAATATTGACATGTAGATGTGTTCGGGGCGGGACTCTCATCAGACATGTGAAATCTGGTGCATATTGGATCACGTACAGTCAAGTTATTAACAACTTCCTGTTTGACGGCGAGGCACAAACTTTTGACAGCTCGCCACGTCCAAACCGTTAAAGATTATACCAAACCTTTAACAACTTTTCATCCTTGATATTATTTCTACCAGCTGACCAAGTTTGAAGTCGATCGCTTCAACCCCCTCAAACTAGTTCGTTCATTTACGAACCCTACTTTTTAACATAAAATCCAAAATGGCCGACTTCCTGTTGGGTTTAGGTCATTGGTCCAAATTACTTTTTTGTGCGTCTTTAAGTGATACATGAACCCACCAAATTGCGTACACGTACATAAATTGCAGTTCCAGGGGTAGGGGTTTTAGTGTTAGGGGGCGCTATAGAGCCATTTTGCCACGCCCATTTGTGAGACCCATTAAATACGAAATTTTTCGCCAGGCCTGATTCGTGTGCAAATTTTCGTGACTTTTCGTGCATGTTCAGGCCCTCAAATTTGCGTTTGTTTCGGCCCGAGAATAATAATAATAATAATTAAAGCTGCAAGCAGCGTTGGAGGGCCCTCGCACGTCCGCGCTCGTCAGGGCGTGCGGCGGCTCCGTCCCGCCGCCGGACTCCGATCCTTCCACGCGGCTCAGAACGTGCATGTAGTTTGGACAGCGCGTGAAGGACTTGCACGTCACTTCCCGCGTCCCCCATGTTGCGCTAGAAAACGGCTGCTAATGACGTCCTGTATTCCAGTATATTAAGTGTTGACTTCACTGTGAAGGTCTTGAGGCTTTTCAGACAAAACATGAAAAGTGTGAAACACACTGGAGAATCTACAGTGAACTTAGAAGAACTTTCGGTGCCATGGCGGGACACTGAACTTTGACAACTCGCCACGGGTAAATCGTAAAAGATTATATAAAGCTTTTGATAACTTTTCATCTTGAATAGTGTTTTCACCAGCTGACCGAGTTTGAAGTCGATCGCTTTGACCCCCTCGGACTAGTTCGCTCATTTACGACCCCTATAAATGGCTGAAATTTTGACACTTAATTCAAAATGGCCGACTTCCTGTTGGGTTTAGGTCAACGCTCCAAGAGGCTTTTTTGTAGGTCCTATCGTCCCGCATAAGTATACCGAATTTGGTACATGTAGGTAAAACGTACACCGGGGGCTAGTTTGTCAAAGTTTTGTAGGGGGCGCCGTAGAGCCATTTTGGCCCATCCAAATCTGTTAACCCAATAAGATTATTCATTGTAGGCCTCCTGACGTGTATGCCAAATTTCGTGAGTGTGCACGCATGTGTAAGCTCGGAAATTAAAGTCGTTTTTCATGGCGAACGAGGCGTCGCCACGGCGACAGCGTTTGGCGAAACCTCAAGCCCTTCATACCTTTGCATCAACCACATCTTGAGAATGTTTGGCTCAAATTTGAGGTGTCTGTGGATAACCTGCTGAGAGAGAGACGTCCGAGAAAGAAGACATGTACCTCCTCCCGCCAGTAGGTGGCGCTATGACCATGGTTCAAAATGGCCATGTACATGTCTTCAGAGCCGGACAGTCATCAAACTGTATGAATTTGGTGAAGATAGGACCTTGTACAGTGGAGTTACAGCACTTTTAATTTTGATGGCGAAAAAAAATTTTCAATCGACAGTGTCTGCATCACCACGGCAACAGCTTTTGACACAGAGTCACGGCGTTCGCTCCAGACCAACATCAACATCTTGAGGCTTTCCTGACCAAATTTGAAGTGGATCCGATCAACTGGCTGGTCTTGAGGCATCATAGCGCAAAACATAAAGTTTCCTGTCAGCACCAGGTGGCGCTATGACTTAAAATGAATATTGACATGTAGATGTGTTCGGGGCGGGACTCTCATCAGACATGTGAAGTTTGGTGCATATTGGATCACGTACAGTCAAGTTATTAACAACTTCCTGTTTGACGGCGAGGCACAAACTTTTGACAGCTCGCCACGTCCAAACCGTTAAAGATTATACCAAACCTTTAATAACTTTTCATCCTTGATATTATTTCTAACAGCTGACCAAGTTTGAAGTCGATCGCTTCAACCCCCTCAAACTAGTTCGTTCATTTACGAACCCTACTTTTTAACATAAAATCCAAAATGGCCGACTTCCTGTTGGGTTTAGGTCATTGGTCCAAATTACTTTTTTGTGCGTCTTGAAGTGATACATGAACCCACCAAATTGCGTACACGTACATAAATTGCAGTTCCCGGGGTAGGGGTTTTAGTGTTAGGGGGCGCAATAGAGCCATTTTGCCACGCCCATTTGTGAGACCCATTAAATACGAAATTTTTCGCCAGGCCTGATGCGTGTGCAAATTTTCCTGACTTTTCGTGCATGTTCAGGCCCTCAAATTTGCGTTTGTTTCGGCCCGAGAAGAATAATAATAATAATTAAAGCTGCAAGCAGCGTTGGAGGGCCCTCGCACGTTTGCGCGCGTCGGGGCGTGCGGCGGCTCCGTCCCGCCGCCGGACTGAGACCCTTACACGCGGCTCAGAACGTTCATGTAGTTTGGACAGCGCGTGAAGGACTTGCACGTCACTTCCCGTTCTATGTTGCGCTAGAAAATGGCCGCTAATGACGTTCTATATTCCAGTATATGTAGTGTTGACTACACTGTGAAGGTCTTGAGGCTTTTGTGACTAAACATGAGCAGTGTGAAACACACTGGATAACCTACAGTGAACTTGGAAGAACTTTCGGTGCCATGGCCAGACACTGAACTTTGACAGCTCGCCACGGGCAAACCGTAAAAGATTATATAAAACCCTTGATAACTTTTCATCCTTGATATTGTTTCTACCAGCTGACCGAGTTTGAAGTCGAACGCTTCAACCCCCTCGGACTAGTTCGCTCATTTACGACCCCTATAAATGGCTGAAATTTTGACACTAAATTCCAAATGGCCGACTTCCTGTTGGGTTTAGGTCAACGCTCCAAGAGGCTTTTTTGTAGGTCCTATCGTCCCGCATATGTATACCGAATTTGGTACATGTAGGTAAAACATAGACCGGGAGCTAGTTCGTCAAAGTTTTGTAGGGGGCGCCATAGAGCCATTTTGGCCCACTGAAACCTGTTAACCCAATAAGATTATTCATTTTAGGGCTCCTGACGTGTATGCCAAATTTGGTGAGTGTGCACGCATGCGTAAGCTTTGAAATTAAATTCGTTTTCCATGGCGAACAAGGCGTCGCCACGGTGACAGCATTTGGCGAAACCTTAAGCCCTTCATAAATTTGCATCGGCCACGTCTTGAGAATCTTTGGCCCAAATTTGAGGTGTCTGTGGTTAACCTGCTGAGAGAGAGACGTCCGAGAAAGAAGACATGTACCTCCTCCCGCCAGTAGGTGGCGCTATGACTATGGTTCAAAATGGCCACGTACATGTCTTCAGAGGTGGACAGTCATCAAACTGTATGAATTTGGTGAAGATAGGACCTTGTACAGTGGAGTAACAGCACTTTCAATTCTGATGGCGAAAAAAAAATTTCAATCGACAGTGTCTGCATCGCCACGGCAACAGCTTTTGACACAGAGTCACGGCGTTCGCTCCAGACCAACATCAACATCTTGAGGCTTTCCTGACCAAATTTGAAGTGGATCCGATCAACTGGCTGGTCTTGAGGCATCATAGCGCAAAACATAAAGTTTCCTGTCAGCACCAGGTGGCGCTATGACTTAAAATGAATATTGACATGTAGATGTGTTCGGGGCGGGACTCTCATCAGACATGTGAAGTTTGGTGCATATTGGATCACGTACAGTCAAGTTATTAACAACTTCCTGTTTGACGGCGAGGCACAAACTTTTGACAGCTCGCCACGTCCAAACCGTTAAAGATTATACCAAACCTTTAATAACTTTTCATCCTTGATATTATTTCTAACAGCTGACCAAGTTTGAAGTCGATCGCTTCAACCCCTTCAAACTAGTTCGTTCATTTACGAACCCTACTTTTTAACATAAAATCCAAAATGGCCGACTTCCTGTTGGGTTAAGGTCATTGGTCCAAATTACTTTTTTGTGCGTCTTTAAGTGATACATGAACCCACCAAATTGCGTACACGTACATAAATTGCAGTTCCCGGGGTAGGGGTTTTAGTGTTAGGGGGCGCAATAGAGCCATTTTGCCACGCCCATTTGTGAGACCCATTAAATACGAAATTTTTCGCCAGGCCTGATGCGTGTGCAAATTTTCCTGACTTTTCGTGCATGTTCAGGCCCTCAAATTTGCGTTTGTTTCGGCCCGAGAATAATAATAATAATAATAATAATAATAATCCACACAGTTTCAACTATGTTTCGAGCCCCCTGGTTGGCTGGTTTTTTGCCATGTCGCGTATTTTTTCGAGGCCTACCTGCTCGGGGACTGTGAGGTCCGTACACCTCTTGGTTCTTGGGTACTTGCACGTTTCCTCCCTTTTCCCCCACGCAGTTACAATAGGGTCCTCGCACCGCTTGGTGCTCGGGCCCTAATAATAATAATAATAATAATAATAATAATAATCCACACAGTTTCAACTATGTTTCGAGCCCCCTGGTTGGCTGGTTTTTTGCCATGTCGCGTATTTTTTCGAGGCCTACCTGCTCGGGGACTGTGAGGTCCGTACACCTCTTGGTTCTTGGGTACTTGCACGTTTCCTCCCTTTTCCCCCACGCAGTTACAATAGGGTCCTCGCACCGCTTGGTGCTCGGGCCCTAATAATCCACACAGTTTCAACTATGTTTCGAGCCCCCTGGTTGGCTGGTTTTTTGCCATGTCGCGTATTTTTTCGAGGCCTACCTGCTCGGGGACTGTGAGGTCCGTACACCTCTTGGTTCTTGGGTACTGGCCCGTTTTCCTCCCTTGCACGTTTTTCCCCCACGCAGTTTCAATAGGGTCCTCGCACCGCTTGGTGCTCGGGCCCTAATTAAAGCTGCAAGCAGCGTTGGAGGGCCCTCGCACCTCCGCGCTCGTCGGGGGGTGCGGCGGCTCCATCCCGCCGCCGGACTCCGACCCTTCCACGCGGCTCAGAACGTGCGTGTAGTTTGGACAGCGCGTGAAGGAGTTACACGTCACTTCCCGCGTCTCGTATGTTGCGCTAGAAAACGGCCACTAATGATGTCCTGTATTCCAGTATATGAAGTGTTGACTACACTGTGAAGGTCTTGAGGCTTTTCAGAGAAAACATGAGAAGTGTGAAACACACTGGAGAATCTACAGTCAACTTAGAAGAACTTTTGGTGCCATGGCGGGACACTGAACTTTGACAGCACGCCACGCCCAAACCGTAAAAGATTATATAAAGCTTTTGATAACTTTTCATCTTGAATAGTGTTTCCACCAGCTGACCGAGTTTGAAGTCGATCGCTTCGACCCCCTCGGACTAGTTCGCTCATTTACGACCCCTATAAATGGCTGAAATTTTGACACTGAATTCAAAATGGCCGACTTCCTGTTGGGTTTAGGTCAATGCTCCAAGAGGCTTTTCTGTAGGTCCTATCGTCCCGCATAAGTATACCGAATTTGGTAGATGTAGGTAAAACGTAGCCCCGGGTCTAGTTCATCAAAGTTTTGTAGGGGGCGCCGTAGACGCATTTTGCCCCACCCAAGCCTGTTAACCCAATAACATTATTCATTGTAGGCCTCCTGACGTGTATGCCAAATTTGGTGAGTGTGCACACATGTTCAAATTTTGATGGCGAAAAAAATTTTCAATTGAAGGTCGGTGCGTCGCCACGCCAACAGCTTTTGACGGAGACTCACGGCGTTCGCTCCAGACCAACATCAACATCTTCTGGCTTTCTTGACCAAATTTGAAGTGGATCTGATCAACTGGCTGGTCTTGAGCCATCATAGCGTAAAATATTAGCATTTCCTGTCACCACTAGGTGGCGCTGTGACTTAGAATGAATATTGACATGTAGACTTGTTCAGGGCGGGAGTCTCATCAGAAATGTGAAGTTTGGTGCATATTGGATCACGTACAATGAAGTTATTAACAACTTCCTGTTTGACGGCGAGGGACTGAATTTTGACAGCTCGCCACGCCCAAACCGTTAAAGATTATGGAAAGCCTTTGATAACTTTTCATCCTTGGTATTGTTTCTACCAGCTGACAAAGTTTGAAGTTGATGGCTTCAAACCCCTCGGACTAGTTCGTTCATTTACGACGCCTACCTTTCGCCATAAAATCAAAATAACCGACTTCCTGTTGGGTTCAGGTCATTGGTCCAAATTACTTTTTTGTGCGTCTTGAAGTGATACATGAACCCACCAAATTGCGTACACGTACATAAATTGCAGTTCCGGGGGTAGGGGCTTTAGCGTTTGGGGGCGCTGTAGAGCCATTTTGCCACGCCCATTTGTGAGACCCATAAAATACGAAATTTTTCGCCAGGCCTGATGCGTGTGCAAATTTTTTCTGACTTTTCGTGCATGTTCAGGCCCTCAAATTTGCGATTGTTTCTGCAGGAGAAAAATAATAATAATAATAATAATAATAATTCCTTCAATTTCAACTATGTTCCGAGCCCCCTGGTTGGCCGTTTTTTTGCCATGTCGCGTCTTTTTTCGAGGCCTACCTGCTCGGGGGCTGTGAGGTCCGTACACCTCTTGGTTCTTGGGTACTTGCACGTTTTCCTCCCTTGCTCGTTTTCCCCCACACAGTTACAATAGGGTCCTCGCACCGCTTGGTGCTCGGGCCCTAATTAAAGCTGCAAGCAGCGTTGGAGGGCCCTCGCACGTCCGTGCTCGTCAGGGCGTGCGGCGGTTCCGTCCCGCTGCTGGACTCCGACCCTTCCACGCGGCTCAGAACGTGCATGTAGTTTGGACAGCGCGTGAAGGACTTGCACGTCACTTCCCCTGTCCTCCATGTTGCGCTAGAAAACGGCTGCTAATGATGTCCTGTATTCCAGTATATTAAGTGTTGACTTCACTGTGAAGGTCTTGAGGCTTTTGTGACAAAACATGAAAAGTGTGAAACACACTGGAGAATCTACAGTGAACTTAGAAGAACTTTCGGTGCCATGGCGGGACACTGAACTTTGACAACTCGCCACGGGTAAATCGTAAAAGATTATATAAAGCTTTTGATAACTTTTCATCTTGAATAGTGTTTTCACCATCTGACCGAGTTTGAAGTCGATCGCTTTGACCCCCTCGGACTAGTTCGCTCATTTACGACCCCTATAAATGGCTGAAATTTTGACACTTAATTCAAAATGGCCGACTTCCTGTTGGGTTTAGGTCAATGCTCCAAGAGGCTTTTTTGTAGGTCCTATCGTCCCGCATAAGTATACCGAATTTGGTACATGTAGGTAAAACGTACACCGGGGGCTAGTTTGTCAAAGTTTTGTAGGGGGCGCCGTAGAGCCATTTTGGCCCATCCAAATCTGTTAACCCAATAAGATTATTCATTGTAGGCCTCCTGACGTGTATGCCAAATTTCGTGAGTGTGCACGCATGTGTAAGCTCGGAAATTAAAGTCGTTTTTCATGGCGAACGAGGCGTCGCCACGGCGACAGCGTTTGGTGAAACCTCAAGCCCTTCATACCTTTGCATCAACCACATCTTGAGAATGTTTGGCTCAAATTTGAGGTGTCTGTGGATAACCTGCTGAGAGAGAGACGTCCAAGAAAGAAGACATGTACCTCCTCCCGCCAGTAGGTGGCGCTATGACCATGGTTCAAAATGGCCATGTACATGTCTTCAGAGCCGGACAGTCATCAAACTGTATGAATTTGGTGAAGATAGGACCTTGTACAGTGGAGTTACAGCACTTTTAATTCTGATGGCGAAAAAAAAATTTCAATCGACAGTGTCTGCATCGCCACGGCAACAGCTTTTGACACAGAGTCACGGCGTTCGCTCCAGACCAACATCAACATCTTGAGGCTTTCCTAACCAAGTTTGAAGTGGATCCGATCAACTGTCTGGTCTTGAGCCATCGTAGCGCAAAACATAAAGTTTCCTGTCAGCACCAGGTGGCGCTATGACTTAAAATGAATATTGACATGTAGATGTGTTCGGGGCGGGACTCTCATCAGACATGTGAAATCTGGTGCATATTGGATCACGTACAGTCAAGTTATTAACAACTTCCTGTTTGACGGCGAGGCACAAACTTTTGACAGCTCGCCACGTCCAAACCGTTAAAGATTATACCAAACCTTTAACAACTTTTCATCCTTGATATTATTTCTACCAGCTGACCAAGTTTGAAGTCGATCGCTTCAACCCCCTCAAACTAGTTCGTTCATTTACGAACCCTACTTTTTAACATAAAATCCAAAATGGCCGACTTCCTGTTGGGTTTAGGTCATTGGTCCAAATTACTTTTTTGTGCGTCTTTAAGTGATACATGAACCCACCAAATTGCGTACACGTACATAAATTGCAGTTCCAGGGGTAGGGGTTTTAGTGTTAGGGGGCGCTATAGAGCCATTTTGCCACGCCCATTTGTGAGACCCATTAAATACGAAATTTTTCGCCAGGCCTGATTCGTGTGCAAATTTTCCTGACTTTTCGTGCATGTTCAGGCCCTCAAATTTGCGTTTGTTTCGGCCCGAGAATAATAATAATAATAATAATAATAATCCACACAGTTTCAACTATGTTTCGAGCCCCCTGGTCACCTGGTTTTTTCCATTTGACATATTTTTCCAAGGCCTACCTGCTCGAGGACTGTGAGGTCCATACACCTCTTGGTTCTTGGGTACTGGCCCGTTTTCCTCCCTTGCACGTTTTTCCCCCACGCAGTTTCAATAGGGTCCTCGCACCGCTTGGTGCTCGGGCCCTAATAATAATCCACACAGTTTCAACTATGTTTCGAGCCCCCTGGTTGGCTGGTTTTTTGCCATGTCGCGTATTTTTTCGAGGCCTACCTGCTCGGGGACTGTGAGGTCCGTACACCTCTTGGTTCTTGGGTACTGGCCCGTTTTCCTCCCTTGCACGTTTTTCCCCCACGCAGTTTCAATAGGGTCCTCGCACCGCTTGGTGCTCGGGCCCTAATAATAATAATAATAATCCACACAGTTTCAACTATGTTTCGAGCCCCCTGGTTGGCTGGTTTTTTGCCATGTTGCGTATTTTTTCGAGGCCTACCTGCTCGGGGCCTATGAGGTCCGTACACCTCTTGGTTTCTGGGTACTGGCCCGTTTTCCTCCCTTGCACGTTTTTCCCCCACGCAGTTTCAATAGGGTCCTCGCACCGCTTGGTGCTCGGGCCCTAATTAAAGCTGCAAGCAGCGTTGGAGGGCCCTCGCACCTCCGCGCGCGTCGGGGCGTGCGGCGGCCCCGTTTTGTGTTGGACTCCGACCCTTCCATGCGCTTTTAGAACGTTCATGTAGTTTGGACAGCGCGTGAAGGACTTACACGTCACTTCCTGCGTCCTCTATGTGGCGCTAGAGAACAGTCACTAATCACATCCTGTATTCCAGTATATGAAGTGTTGACTACACTGTGAAAATTTCATGCAAATCAAATGATCATTGCCATAGACGTGCTACTTCCTGTTGCCACCAGGTGGCGCAATGACTGTGGTCACTAATTGGCATCTAGATGTCTTCAGGCCGGGACTCTTATTAAGCGTGACAAGTTTGAAAGAGATTGGATAATGTACACTGAAGTTACAGCAATTTCCTGTTCCATGGCGAACAGCGTTGCCATGGTGACAGCGTCTGACAAAACGTCAAGAGCTTCATAACTTTGCATCATCCATGTAGTGGGAATGTTTGGATCAAATTTGAGGTGTCTGTGATCAACCTGCAGAGAGAGAAACGTCTGAGAATAAAACATGCACTTCCTCTTGCCACTAGGTGGCACTATGACTTTGAATGAATATTAACATGTAGACGTCTTCAGGGCGGAACTCTCATCAAACATGTCAAGATTGGTGCTGATTGGATCACGTACAGTCAAGTAATTAACAATTTCCTGTTTGATGACGAGTCATGGCGAGACACTGAACTTTACCAGCTCGCCACGCCCAAACCGTTAAAGATTATATCAAACCTTTGATAACTTTTCATCCTTGATATTGTTTGTACCAGCTGACCAAGTTTGAAGTCGATCGCTTGAACCCCCTCGGAGTAGTTTGTTCATTTACGTCCCCTGTAAATCGCCAAAAATGTGTGAAAAATCCAATATGGCCGACGTCCTGTTGGGTTTTGGTCAATGCTCCAAGAGGCTTTTTTGTAGGTCCTATGGTCCCGCATATGTATACCGAATTTGGTACATGTAGGTAAAACGTAGACCGGGGGCTAGTTCGTCAAAGTTTTGTAGGGGGCGCCATAGAGCCATTTTGGCCCACCGAAACCCGTGAACTAAATAAGATTACTCATTTTAGGCCTCCTGACGTGCATGCCAAATTTGGTGAGTGTGCACGCATGCATAAGCTTCGAAATTACGTTCGATTTTCATGGCGAACAAGGCGTCGCCACGGTGACAGCGTTTGGCGAAACCTCAAGCCCTTCATAACTTTGCATCAACCACGTCTTGAGAATGTTTGGCTAAAATTTGAAGTGTCTGTGGTTAACCTGCTGAGAGAGAGACGTCCGAGAAAGAAGACATGTACCTCCTCTAGCCAGTAGGTGGCGCTATGACTATGGTTCAAAATGGCCACGTACATGTCTTCAGAGCCGGACAGTCATCAAACTGTATGAATTTGGTGAAGATAGGACCTTGTACAGTGGAGTTACAGCACTTTCAATTTTGATGGCGTAAAAAAAATTTCAATCGACAGTGTCTGCGTCGCCACGGCAACAGCTTTTGACGGAGACTCACGGCGTTCGCTCCAGACCAACACCAACATCTTCTGGCTTTCCTGACCAAATTTGAAGTGGATCCGATCAACTGGCTGGTCTTGAGCCATCATAGCGTAAAACATAAAGTTTCCTGTCACCACCAGGTGGCGCTGTGACTTAGAATGAATATTGACACGTAGACGTGTTCGGGGCGGGACTCTCATCAGACATGTCAAGTTTGGTGCTGATTGGATCACGTACAGTCAAGTTATTAACAATTTCCTGTTTGATGGCGAGTCATGGCGAGACACTGAACTTTGCCAGCTCGCCACGCCCAAACCGTTAAAGTAATAACAAGACTTTTAATAACTTTTCATCATTGATGCCTTCTCTACCAGCTGACCAAGTTTGAAGTCGATCGCTTGAACCCCCTCGGACTAGTTCGTTCATTTACGTCCCCTGTAAATCGCCAAAAATGCGTGAAAAATCCAATATGGATGACTTCCTGTTGGGTTTAGGTCATCGCTCCAAGAGACTTTTTTGTTCGTCCTGAAGAGATACACGAACCCACAGAATTTGGTACATGTACATAAAACGCAGTTCCGGGGCTGAGTTTAGGTGGCGCTACAGAGCCATTTTGCCACGGCCATTTGCGAAACCTTTAAAATACGTAATTTTTCGCCATGTCTGAATTTTGTGCAAATTTTGGTGAGTTTTCGTGCATGTTCAGGCCCCCAAATTAGCGATTCATTGTTTATAAAAAGGAGGAAAAGAAGAAGAAGAATAATAATAATTAAAGCTGCAAGCAGCGTTGGAGGGCCCTCGCACGTCCGCGCTCGTCAGGGCGTGCGGCGGCTCCGTCCCGCCGCCGGACTCCGACCCTTCCACGCGGCTCAGAACGTGCATGTAGTTTGGACAGCGCGTGAAGGACTTGCACGTCACTTCCCGCGTCCCCCATGTTGCGCTAGAAAACGGCTGCTAATGACGTCCTGTATTCCAGTATATTAAGTGTTGACTTCACTGTGAAGGTCTTGAGGCTTTTCAGACAAAACATGAAAAGTGTGAAACACACTGGAGAATCTACAGTGAACTTAGAAGAACTTTCGGTGCCATGGCGGGACACTGAACTTTGACAACTCGCCACGGGTAAATCGTAAAAGATTATATAAAGCTTTTGATAACTTTTCATCTTGAATAGTGTTTTCACCAGCTGACCGAGTTTGAAGTCGATCGCTTTGACCCCCTCGGACTAGTTCGCTCATTTACGACCCCTATAAATGGCTGAAATTTTGACACTTAATTCAAAATGGCCGACTTCCTGTTGGGTTTAGGTCAACGCTCCAAGAGGCTTTTTTGTAGGTCCTATCGTCCCGCATAAGTATACCGAATTTGGTACATGTAGGTAAAACGTACACCGGGGGCTAGTTTGTCAAAGTTTTGTAGGGGGCGCCGTAGAGCCATTTTGGCCCATCCAAATCTGTTAACCCAATAAGATTATTCATTGTAGGCCTCCTGACGTGTATGCCAAATTTCGTGAGTGTGCACGCATGTGTAAGCTCGGAAATTAAAGTCGTTTTTCATGGCGAACGAGGCGTCGCCACGGCGACAGCGTTTGGCGAAACCTCAAGCCCTTCATACCTTTGCATCAACCACATCTTGAGAATGTTTGGCTCAAATTTGAGGTGTCTGTGGATAACCTGCTGAGAGAGAGACGTCCGAGAAAGAAGACATGTACCTCCTCCCGCCAGTAGGTGGCGCTATGACCATGGTTCAAAATGGCCATGTACATGTCTTCAGAGCCGGACAGTCATCAAACTGTATGAATTTGGTGAAGATAGGACCTTGTACAGTGGAGTTACAGCACTTTTAATTTTGATGGCGAAAAAAAAATTTCAATCGACAGTGTCTGCATCACCACGGCAACAGCTTTTGACACAGAGTCACGGCGTTCGCTCCAGACCAACATCAACATCTTGAGGCTTTCCTGACCAAATTTGAAGTGGATCCGATCAACTGGCTGGTCTTGAGGCATCATAGCGCAAAACATAAAGTTTCCTGTCAGCACCAGGTGGCGCTATGACTTAAAATGAATATTGACATGTAGATGTGTTCGGGGCGGGACTCTCATCAGACATGTGAAGTTTGGTGCATATTGGATCACGTACAGTCAAGTTATTAACAACTTCCTGTTTGACGGCGAGGCACAAACTTTTGACAGCTCGCCACGTCCAAACCGTTAAAGATTATACCAAACCTTTAATAACTTTTCATCCTTGATATTATTTCTAACAGCTGACCAAGTTTGAAGTCGATCGCTTCAACCCCCTCAAACTAGTTCGTTCATTTACGAACCCTACTTTTTAACATAAAATCCAAAATGGCCGACTTCCTGTTGGGTTTAGGTCATTGGTCCAAATTACTTTTTTGTGCGTCTTGAAGTGATACATGAACCCACCAAATTGCGTACACGTACATAAATTGCAGTTCCCGGGGTAGGGGTTTTAGTGTTAGGGGGCGCAATAGAGCCATTTTGCCACGCCCATTTGTGAGACCCATTAAATACGAAATTTTTCGCCAGGCCTGATGCGTGTGCAAATTTTCCTGACTTTTCGTGCATGTTCAGGCCCTCAAATTTGCGTTTGTTTCGGCCCGAGAAGAGGACCCTATTGTAACTGTGTGGGGGAAAACGAGCAAGGGAGGAAAACGTGCAAGTACCCAAGAACCAAGAGGTGTACGGACCTCACAGGCCCCGAGCAGGTAGGCCTCGAAAAAATACGTCAAATGAAAAAAACCACCTCTTGGTTCTTGGGTACTTGCACGTTTTCCTCCCTTGCTCGTTTTCCCCCACGCAGTTACAATAGGGTCCTCGCACCGCTTGGTGCTCGGGCCCTAATAATTCCTTCAGTTTCAACTATGTTTTCGGCCCCCTGGTCACCTGTTTTTTTCCATTTGACATATTTTTCCCAGGCCTACCTGCTCGAGGACTGTGAGGTCCGTACACCTCTTGGTTCTTGGGTACTGGCCCGTTTTCCTCCCTTGCACGTTTTCCCCCACGCAGTTTCAATAGGGTCCTCGCACCGCTTGGTGCTCGGGCCCTAATAATAATAATAATAATAATAATTCCTTCAGTTTCAACTATGTTTTCGGCCCCCTGGTCGGCTGGTTTTTTTCATTTGACGTATTTTTTCGAGGCCTACCTGCTCGGGGCCTGTGAGGTCCGTACACCTCTTGGTTCTTGGGTACTTGCACGTTTTCCTCCCTTGCTCGTTTTCCCCCACACAGTTACAATAGGGTCCTCGCACCGCTTGGTGCTCGGGCCCTAATAATAATAATAATAATTCCTTCAGTTTCAACTATGTTTCTGGCCCCCTGGTCGCCTGGTTTTTTTCATTTGACGTATTTTTTCGAGGCCTACCTGCTCGGGGACTGTGAGGTCCGTACACCTCTTGGTTCTTGGGTACTTGCACGTTTTCCTCCCTTGCTCGTTTTCCCCCACACAGTTACAATAGGGTCCTCGCACCGCTTGGTGCTCGGGCCCTAATAATAATAATTCCTTCAGTTTCAACTATGTTTTCGGCCCCCTGGTCGGCTGGTTTTTTTCATTTGACGTATTTTTTCGAGGCCTACCTGCTCGGGGCCTGTGAGGTCCGTACACCTCTTGGTTCTTGGGTACTTGCACGTTTTCCTCCCTTGCTCGTTTTCCCCCACACAGTTACAATAGGGTCCTCGCACCGCTTGGTGCTCGGGCCCTAATAATAATAATAATAATAATAATAATTCCTTCAGTTTCAACTATGTTTTTGGCCCCCTGGTCGGCTGGTTTTTTTCATTTGACGTATTTTTTCGAGGCCTACCTGCTCGGGGCCTGTGAGGTCCGTACACCTCTTGGTTCTTGGGTACTTGCACGTTTTCCTCCCTTGCTCGTTTTCCCCCACACAGTTACAATAGGGTCCTCGCACCGCTTGGTGCTCGGGCCCTAATAATAATAATTCCTTCAGTTTCAACTATGTTTTTGGCCCCCTGGTCGCCTGGTTTTTTTCATTTGACGTATTTTTTCGAGGCCTACCTGCTCGGGGCCTGTGAGGTCCGTACACCTCTTGGTTCTTGGGTACTTGCACGTTTTCCTCCCTTGCTCGTTTTCCCCCACGCAGTTACAATAGGGTCCTCGCACCGCTTGGTGCTCGGGCCCTAATAATAATAATAATAATTCCTTCAGTTTCAACTATGTTTTCGGCCCCCTGGTCACCTGTTTTTTTCCATTTGACATATTTTTCCGAGGCCTACCTGCTCGAGGACTGTGAGGTCCGTACACCTCTCGGTTCTTGGGTTCTCGCCCGTTTTCCTCCCTTGCACGTTTTCCCCCTCGGGTTTCAATAGGGTCCTCGCACCGCTTGGTGCTCGGGCCCTAATAATTCCTTCAGTTTCAACTATGTTTTCGGCCCCCTGGTCGCCTGGTTTTTTTCATTTGACGTATTTTTTCGAGGCCTACCTGCTCGGGGTCTATGAGGTCCGTACACCTCTTGGTTCTTGGGTACTTGCACGTTTTCCTCCCTTGCTCGTTTTCCCCCACACAGTTACAATAGGGTCCTCGCACCGCTTGGTGCTCGGGCCCTAATAATAATAATAATAATAATTCCTTCAGTTTCAACTATGTTTTTGGCCCCCTGGTCGCCTGGTTTTTTTCATTTGACGTATTTTTTCGAGGCCTACCTGCTCGGGGCCTGTGAGGTCCGTACACCTCTTGGTTCTTGGGTACTTGCACGTTTTCCTCCCTTGCTCGTTTTCCCCCACGCAGTTACAATAGGGTCCTCGCACCGCTTGGTGCTCGGGCCCTAATAATAATTCCTTCAGTTTCAACTATGTTTTCGGCCCCCTGGTCGCCTGGTTTTTTTCATTTGACGTATTTTTTCGAGGCCTACCTGCTCGGGGCCTGTGAGGTCCGTACACCTCTCGGTTCTTGGGTACTTGCACGTTTTCCTCCCTTGCTCGTTTTCCCCTTCGGGTTTCAATAGGGTCCTCGCACCGCTTGGTGCTCGGGCCCTAATAATAATTCCTTCAGTTTCAACTATGTTTTCGGCCCCCTGGTCGGCTGGTTTTTTTCATTTGACGTATTTTTTCGATGCCTACCTGCTCGGGGCCTGTGAGGTCCGTACACCTCTTGGTTCTTGGGTACTTGCACGTTTTCCTCCCTTGCTCGTTTTCCCCCACACAGTTACAATAGGGTCCTCGCACCGCTTGGTGCTCGGGCCCTAATAATAATAATAATAATCCACACAGTTTCAACTATGTTCCGAGCCCCCTGGTTGGCTGGTTTTTTGCCATGTCGCGTATTTTCTCGAGGCCTACCTGCTCGAGGACTATGAGGTCCATACACCTCTTGGTTCTTGGGTACTGGCCCGTTTTCCTCCCTTGCACGTTTTTCCCCCACGCAGTTTCAATAGGGTCCTCGCACCGCTTGGTGCTCGGGCCCTAATAATAATAATAATAATTCCTTCAGTTTCAACTATGTTTTCGGCCCCCTGGTCACCTGGTTTTTTCCATTTGACATATTTTTCCGAGGCCTACCTGCTCGAGGACTGTGAGGTCCGTACACCCCTTGGTTCTTGGGTACTGGCCCGTTTTCCTCCCTTGCACGTTTTCCCCCACGCAGTTTCAATAGGGTCCTCGCACCGCTTGGTGCTCGGGCCCTAATAATAATTCCTTCAGTTTCAACTATGTTTTCGGCCCCCTGGTCGCCTGTTTTTTTTCATTTGACGTATTTTTTCGAGGCCTACCTGCTCGGGGTCTATGAGGTCCGTACACCTCTTGGTTCTTGGGTACTTGCACGTTTTCCTCCCTTGCTCGTTTTCCCCCACACAGTTACAATAGGGTCCTCGCACCGCTTGGTGCTCGGGCCCTAATAATAATCCACACAGTTTCAACTATGTTTCGAGCCCCCTGGTTGGCTGTTTTTTTGCCATGTCGCGTATTTTTTCCAGGCCTACCTGCTGTGAGATCCGTACACCTCTTGGTTCTTGGGTACTGGCCCGTTTTCCTCCCTTGCACGTTTTTCCCCCACGCAGTTTCAATAGGGTCCTCGCACCGCTTGGTGCTCGTGCCCTAATAATAATTCCTTCAGTTTCAACTATGTTTTCGGCCCCCTGGTCGCCTGGTTTTTTTCATTTGACGTATTTTTTCGAGGCCTACCTGCTCGGGGCCTGTGAGGTCCGTACACCTCTCGGTTCTTGGGTACTTGCACGTTTTCCTCCCTTGCTCGTTTTCCCCTTCGGGTTTCAATAGGGTCCTCGCACCGCTTGGTGCTCGGGCCCTAATAATAATAATAATAATAATAATAATAATAATAATAATAATAATAATTCCTTCAGTTTCAACTATGTTTTCGGCCCCCTGGTCTCCTGGTTTTTTTCATTTGGTGTCCAGGTATGAAACTTCCACATCCACAGGGAGAAGGAAAAAAGATTTTCCTCCATTTCAACACAGAAACATGTACCTATGTTACTGCTTCCCAAAGCTACATTCTTCTGCAAGTGCAAGTCAGATCACAGCAGCCCAAAATGGCGCAGCACTGCTGTCCTCAGTGGTCTCTGCCATGGCCACTAAGTCCAGGGCTCTTTGTCCACAGATAACCACGGCTGGGAAAGCTGATGGCTGTCCTGACTCTCACCGCAGCAACAACAGTGACACGCACACATCATGGCGTGGCCAACAATGATACAGAGAAAGCTTCCTCCGCTATCTGAGTTGGGCAAGTTCAAACAGTATTTTGGCACTGTTATTGTTTATTACAGTATTTTCGACATTTGAAATATTGTTTCATATGGAGCACTGATGTAGTGCACAGTTAGTATGCACAGTGTTAGGTTTACTAAACACTCGTTTAGAAGTGCGTTTATAATGCGTCATATAGTTCCCCTGATTTTTACACAAAGTGTCTTTGTGAGTAGATTGGCAGCTGTGGCTAAGAGGTAGAGAGGATCATCTCTCAATCAGAAGGTCGGCTATGAATCAGCATGTCGAAGTGTCCTTGGGCAAGACACTGAACCCCAACTTGCTCCTGAAGCAGCTTCACTGTGTGAATGTGTGTGAAAGAATAGTCTCCTCCAAATTAGATTCGTCCTGAAGGATCGTGTGTGAATGGGTGAATGAGGATGTGATGTAAAAGCACTTTGAGTAGTCGAAATGACTAGAAAGGTGCTATACAAATACAAACCAATTACCATTTAGATAGTAGAGTCTTCTGTGGCTGCTGCTGAGTTCAATTGTTGCCTAAATCTGCATTTGGATAGATCTTGCAAGTACAGTCTACTTACAGTACAGTCTACAGTGATATTCATTTTATCTAGACATGGAGGACTCTCCACCTCACCTACACGCAGGATACATTTTATTCAATGGCTCAAAATTCATCCTCTAGAATAATTTTTTCCAACGATTAATATTCCATTCACAGGGTGCCCCTATTGGCAATATTCGTATTGGTGATCATTCACCAGTGTTTTTGGTCATGTCCAGCATAGTAAAATGCCCCACAGGGCATTGGCTGTTTTCAAACAGCCTTCGTGAGAATCCATATTTTAGACAATATTTTACAGAACAGTTTAATCACTTTACTACTAAGAATTACACCCCAGGTGTGTCTCCTAATCTACTCTGGGAACTGCTCAACAACAGATTAACTCAGCAAGCTGCAGGGAGAGTTTAACCTAAACTCTACAAAGGACCTAAGACTTCAAGTCGATGACACTACAGCAGCTCTAGACACTCTCCTGTCTAAGGAGGCTCAGAAATCCATTCTGTCATTCAAGCATAGGATGTATGAATTTGGGAACAAGCCAAGTAAATATATGGTGAATTTAATTAAGATGAAGACCCACTGTTGGGCCATTCCAGTTATTAAGAACAGATCTGGTAAGAGTCTATTACAACATGGATATCAATAACTCATTCCTTGAATTCTATAAACACTTGCACATATCTGAATCAGAATTTTATTCTGAGGCTTTGTTGCAGAAGTTTTTTTCATCTGTTAACCCTCCTGAAGCACTAGATACACAGAAATATCAATCATTTACAAAATAAGAAGGCGCCATTCATTCATTTTAAAAACAGGCAAACCAGCGGAGGATTGTGCCTCCTATAGGCCAATTGTTTTGCGGGACATAGGCAAGAGACATATTACAACCTCCTTCTCTGCCCTGTAGAAAGCTAACTTCGTGCCCCTTGTTTATACTTGTGGGACGAGTAAATTGAAATGGGCTAAGTTGAAACTTACGATCCTTACATCCTCTTGAGGCACCATATCTTAAACAATGCCAAATTGCATGCCTCTGTAGTTATCTACGGTATTGGTTTAAAGTCTACATGGCTTACCCTGGAGGCGGCCCCGGTGGTCTGTATAGTTATGCCCCTAAGAAATGGGTTTGTCTTAATGTAAAACACAATTTTATCCTATAGAATACTTCAAAAGCTTAGAGACTGCCAAAAAACTGGAAAACCGAGAAGGCTTCATGTCGCTATTCACACATGCCCAAACCCAGAATTTCCCCGTTGTGATGGACCACGCCTTCTCCTTGCAGCGCAGGGTATAAAAAGATAACTTTTTTTCAGGTATTTACAAATATGCAGCTTCATCACTTCTGTTATTAAGTTGCACCCCAATGGGTTTTGTCAGCCGTGGAAAAGGCTATTCAAAATCCTGACACCAGCAAACTTATCACCAGGTTTTATACGCTCCTGTCATTCCTAAATAATGAAGGCACAGCCAGTGTAAGGTCTCTTCGAGAAGCTGACTTTGAAGAAACTATACTGGATGACAAGTTGCACATTTGGTCTTGCCCCTAGGTTGCATATTTACCAACAAAACCAAGGAGTTGGAATTTAAGGTTATACAAAGTACAAACTGTCAGAATTTTTGGAGATGACACAACTCAAGTCCTTCAGAGTGGTCTTTAAAGACTAGCATGGCTTAAGGTGTCAAGCTTCATTGCTATGTAGGTTTTGGGTTTAATATGTCATTACCCTATTACTATGATTAACTTGGTTCACTCATTTGTATAAGCTTTCTGACCTTGTGTCTTTTCTTTTTTGGATCTATGTTTAGTGCTCTTGTATACATGAGGAATTACTTGTTTTGAGGTAAAGTTGGAAAATAAGCTTGTGAATTTCCCCCTGGGGACACAGCTTTACTGACATAACAATATAATTTATTTATTTAATGTATTTTGCATTATGCATGTTACTTTTTTTTATTTTGTAAAGTAGCCAAAACTGGACTGACTGATAAATGTACTGGAGTAGGAATTGCAATATTTACCTCTGTGATGTAGTTGGGCAGAAGTATATGTTTATAGACTACAAAATAAATACCTAGAAAATAAGTACCTCAAATTTGCACTGAAGAAAAAAACTTGAATAAATGTACTGCTAATGCAGTATTCGTGATAAAGATAACCAATTGTGTCGGCCACTGCTCAAGCACTTTATATCCAATTTTTACATCAATGCAAAATTAGGTTATAAAATGAAGATAACCATTCATCAGCATGCAAGGTCAATGATTAATACCATGCTGTACCAAAAAAAAAGCTTGCAACCAAAGCAACCTACAATAAACATACAAAATAGTAAACGTAGTTTGCCTGCTCATGTTAAAAAAGAAAAAAAGACCATATCAACAAAATCTGAGTCACCTAATCAGCCAGGTGAAGTACTCCACTTCTATGCTCCCAGAGCGATATGAGTGTAGAACAGAACAAAACCAGACCGCAGCCTGAATGTGACGCAAGGTGTGCCAGTGGAATTTTGGGGTTAGTGAGGAGTCCAAAAACAGACCTGCAGTTACCACTTAGGTGCTGAAAAGGCAGAAATCTAGAGATTGCCACTTTAATTGTCTGTGTAAAGTAGTCAAGTACTACTTCTCAAGTAGTTACAATACAAAGAACCTTTTCCCTCCAACATGCTCTTCACTTAAAACAGGTTAGTTCGTGAAATAGTCATGAAATGTTATCTATTAGTTTGTGTCCGTGGACACCTCATCCTATTTTTTGTGTCCCTCTGCACAATATTCAAACTAAAGTACTTCAATGGGATGTATCTACAGTACATCTTTGGGACTTCTGTAGGACCTGGGAGCACAGAAGCTCTACTGTTTGAAGGGCCCAAGCACCACGTAGTACGAGGACCCTATTGTAATGCAAGAAATTCTTCTTCTTCTTCTTTTCTTTTGCTAAAATAAATTGCAAGTTTGGGGGCTTAAACATGCTTGAAAACCCATGAAACTTTGCACATCCGTCAGTCGTGGTGAATATTTACGTGTTTTATGGGTCTTCAAAATGGCCGTGGGAAAATGGTTCAGTAGCACCCCCTCAATTGAAGCCCCAGAATCGCATTTTACGTACATTTACAAAATTTGGTAGGCATGTGTATCTCCTCAAGACCTACAAAAAAGGCTCTTGAAACGATGACCTAAACCCAACAGGAAGTCGGCAATGTTGGATTTTTTCGTGCATATTTGGCAATTTGGAGGGGTTGTAAATTGGGGGTTGATCCAATCCACCTCAAACTTGGTCAGTGTATAGAAAGGACCTGAACAATGAAAGGTTGTTAAAAGCTTGAGTTTTCACCAAACGCCACAGCCGTGGCAAGGCCTCAAAATTCGGTGTTTCGCCATGAAACAGGAAGTGGTTAACAAATGGGCTCTACATCGTCCAATCAGCACCAAACTTAACATGTTTGATAAGAGTCCCGCCCAGGAGACATCTACATGCCAATATTCAGTTCAGGAATTCAACAGGAAAAGGTGTATTTTACACTATGTCTCAAGACACACCTGTTTTTTTTTTTTTAAATGAGTACTCTGATTTGGTTTATGGGTTTGAGTGGGGCAAAAGCCCCTCTCCATCCTGCCTGCCCACATTCACCCAGTATGTGACCTGCCACACCAGAGACAATAAAACGCTGGATCTGTTTTATGCCAACACCATACCACTCCCTCCACTGGTGCAATAACTCATCATCCATTCTACTACAGTGCAATCTCTGTTATATTTGTATATACTGCATAGCTCTTTTATTCTATTTTATATCATATTCTACTTATATAGGCACCTGTTGTTTAACTTCTTTGCACTGTTGTTCTTTGTTGCTGCAAATTTCCCCAATGTGGGACAAATAAAGGTTTACAAAAGGCTTACAAAATTCCAATGAGCTAGCCCCTGCGCTACATTTCACCTAGATGTGCGAAATTCGCAAGGTTTATGGACCATGCAAAGAACTACAAAAAAGTCTCTTTGTACAATGACCTAAACCCAGCAATTGAGTGTGAAAATTTGGTCAATTTTTGGCTATTTACAGGGGTCATAAACTGACGAACTAGTCCAAGGGGGTTAATCAGATCCACCTCAAACATGCTAAGCATGTACAAAGGACCTTGACAATGAAAAGATGTTGAAATTCTCCACAAAACTTTTCCATTTCTCGCCATGACAAGTTATTGTAACTCCAGTGTACATTGTTAAATCTGTTTCAAACTTCTCATGTTTAATAACAGCCTGAAGACATCTATATGCCAATTAGCGACCACAGTTATAGCAACACCTAGTGGCAACAGGAAGTAAACCTTCCTGTGCCAATCATCATTTGATTTACATATGTCGTCAACACTTCATATACTAGAATATTAGGCGTGATTAGTGTGTGTTCTCTAGTGCCACATAGGGGACACAGGAGGTGACAAGAGTCAAAATTCAGAGCTACATTCTGACGTGCGCAGCGGTGCGAGGGCTGGCTCACCACTGCTTGCAGGTTTAATTTCTCAAATTAAATTCGCTTTTCAGTATAACTGCTACATTACCCATCATTTAATCATGAGATTTTATGCACATGGTGCACTGCCGGTCAAAAACGTCTGCTTGATGAGTCAACAATACGGCCGGTTAATGACCATCCATTTTCATTTATTTCTCCTTTAACCCTGAAAAAGAATTTTTGTCAGTTTTTAATAGTGGAAGTTGTATGGAGATGAAGATACACGCTTTTCCTCACAGTCACTGCTTTTATTTTAAACATTTCTCCACGTAAAAACACTAAAGTGTCCTTGATAGCTCAGCAATACATCATGCTACAGTTAAGGCCAACAAAAAGCCCCTCCCCCCCAAAAATCAAGGTTTTTTTGTCTGTTTTTCATGGCAGAAGCAGCTTCATTACCCATGAGCTTTATCGACCATTGCTAGGGAGACCAACACAGTCCACTTTGCATTAAGTTACACAACTTTTATTATAATTATAATACTATTACATCATTTATTTGACATTTGATACACTCGATAGATATGTTTTTACCACCCTATTTTGTAAACTGTAAAAACTGCAAATCCAAAACCCAGTTTTCTAGAATAGTAGCTTAAATATTTCACATAAACCAATATATATAATTTTTCTCAACATTGATCATCTAGGCGGAGTGTAATTACTAGTCCGGGTGTGGCCAGGAGTTAATTTGCTATTTTTTTTCACTGTGAAAACTAATCAAAATTGGAATCCATAAACTGACATGAAATCAAACTTTTCTTAAGACACATTTCAATGTGTTGATATTCAAATTAAAGCAACTTAATTGAGAAAACTTGAGAAAAGTGTGAAAGAGCAAAGCTGTATCTTTCTCAGAGCCTGAAAATATTCTTTGACTGTGAGCCAATCCCAGCTGACTGTGGGCGAGATGCAGGGTAAACCCTGGACTAGCTGCCAGGGCTCACATATAGAGACAGGCAACCATTCACACTCACACCTTTGGGTAATTTAGAATTGCCAATTAACCTAACCTAAACTGCATGTCTTTGGACTGTGGGAGGAAGCCAGAGTACCTGGAGAAAACCCACACAAGCACAGGGAGAACATGCAAACCCCAGGTTCAAACCTGGATTTGAACTTGGAACCTTCTTGCTGTGAGGCGACAATGCTAACTACCATGCTGCCCATTGACTAAACAAGTGCAGATGGTTTTCCACAAAAGTAACTAAGTACTATGATTAGTAGACATGTATTTCACAGTTGGAAAAGCATTTGTTTTAAAATTCAAGATTGGTGGTGTCCGCATCAATAAAATAATAATAACACAATATCCAATACAAATAATATCCAGTCGTACGGACACCCTTCCAAATACCAGTTCATGCAGAAACAGACACACAAAGGCCAGAGAACACACTGATATTCCACACCTGTATAACTCCAGACAGCTCCGCAGCAACACACTGTCTGAAGAATTGGACATGAGACACTACAGCGGAGACACTGTTGGCGTGGAGCTTAGAGGTTTACATCAGCATGACTGGCCACAGTCAACAAACACATGCATGTACACAGCCCTAGTTCACAGGTCTCCACAGCGCTAGTTCACCGGTCTCTGGGCCCCTATACTATCCCTGACACAGACTTCATTGTTAAAGTTAGAAATTTGTGACTATTTTTAAATATTCAATAACTTCAGATTACAGTTCAAAGGTTGCACACATGCACAAATAGATTTTTTACAATTCAGTACCAAATCAGAGCCTTCAATAAGCATTTCAACTTCTCTCTAGCTTGACTCAGTTTAATACCAAGTACAACAAGACCATTTCTCTCTTCATAAAGGTAATTAAAGTGACAGCTCAGTTACAGACAGTAAACAGAGCTATTCACACAATCAGCAAAGCCATTTGTTAAACACAGCAAGTACATGAGTAATATGACATGGGAGGAAATATTGATGATTGATATGATTTCATACATGAGGAAAGCCAATCACCAATTCTGGAGGGGGCACTATTTACACAGCAAAGAAAACAGGTGCCATACTAACAGACTGCATGACAGTGGGGTTCAGTCGGGCAAGAAGACAAGCAGGAGAAATATGCTTTTACAACACTGCCCCCCTGAGTTGATGGACATAACTGCAGCTCAACACATTTTCATTCTGGATATTTTGCACCACCTGAGCATCAAAGAGTTTTGCTCAAAGGACTGTGAGCCCTTTCATATCAGCTACACTTATGATATAACCAATCCCCATAAAAGTCTGAGGGGAAAGCTTACTCGATTTCATGCTGTTAGGAGCAGATGTAGATGTCCATAATACTCCCATTCAAAAAAAGCATCAAAAACAGCATCTGGAAAACATTTGGGGAGCGATAGTAGTAAGCATGCTTTCATTCAAAATTAGCAATCTTTAGCCGCGTTTTTTCAAATGGAGCCTAGGTGAAAGAAGCACAATATGGGTGAGATTAAGTGAGATTTAAAGCCTTCTGCGGTGTAAAGGCGTCATTTTCAGCATTAAGCTCTGAGCATAATCTCTTCCTTTCACCTTTTTGCTACAGGAACCTATTATGAAGAGTGAGTCCTTGTACTAAAGGAAAGACAAGGACTCACTATTGTGCTATTTCAACTCTCTTTCTTGCTCCCTACCTCTGCTGGGCTTCATTCATAGATGAATGCCATCTCATATCTCGTCAATAACCTGTTAATGGGGTTCAGCAGTCAGATGATAGCACCTGCTGAAGAGCCACAGGCAAACATGGGCAAGCCTCTGGCTTACATGCCTGAATGACAGAGTATTTGATGAGTAGGACGCTGGGGTTGGAAGGAGGAGGAGCGTAGTGCAACCCAAAGCAGCAGGGGTGTCATGGGTTCAGATGAGTTCTACACTGAGATGTACATACATAATATGTCATTACACAGGTATCAGGAAGAGCTGATGAGAAAGACAAAGAGTTTTTTTCTGATCTCTCTGATGAGGCAGGTATTTTACATCTGCTGTCTTATGAAATTAATGTGTTAGCCCTCTCACAGGGTCATACCCTGTGCTGATTCATGGTTTCATGCACCAGGAGTGATGCTAGGTTAAGCAAGGGTCAGTCTGTTGCCAGCTGTGTGCTGTCTTGATCACCACCACTACCTCACCGAGGCAACACCCTAGGGAAAGGTGTCTCCCTGTGCCCTGGTTGCTTGCTCATCAAGGCAGCAACTGTGATCCTTCCCAAGCACAGATCAGCATCTGTTCACCCAATTAATCACTGCTCACTCGGCACTTAGCAGACCCACATATAGCCCCGGGCCCCTCTTCCCCTCCAGAACTGCAATCTCGGGATATTGAGCAGATCAGTTTTTTAGGGAACTCACATAGCAGCATTTTTAGGACTTCTTGAAATAATCATTAGGTTCTTGGTGGATGATGCACTCTGTTTCAGTGACTGCACTGTGAGGAAAAAAGCTTTGTTGAGCTTGTCCTTGATTGTTTTTTAAAAGATATTTCACTGGACGCAATCAAATTAGCAAGAACATCACTGATATGGGGTAATAATGTAGTGTAAAAGACAAGTGTTGTGCTAAAAGAAATTAAGTTTGCACGTTGCTCTGTTGATTAAAACACTGGAACTATAGGAATAATGAAAAGTCACTGGAGCAAATATATACATGCTGAAGGATAATATGTTGTTTGTAGTTTTAGTAATTATTCCAACTATGACCTATATTCTTCACCATGGTTTGAATGCATATACTCTTCACTATGATTTACATGTACTCATCACTGGACTGAAGTATAACTGTGTGTGTCCCTCACTCATTGACCCTCACTGTATCACATGTCTACTCTATGTTAAAACAAGTGCACTTACATTAAACACTATAATTTAAAAAAAAGCAAAAGCAGGGAGCTAAGAAATAAGGGTGTAATAAGAAGAGAGAACTTAGAATAAAAAAACAAGAACAAGGTAAGTTTAAAAGATATTGGTGTAAAGTTTATACAACATGGCATATAAAAAAAGGAAACATGCCCGTGCCAGTGCAGGTGACTGGAAAGCCCCTACAATTCCAACTTTAAGGATTACATCATTTAGGCCCCACACCTGACCAATGAATATAATGGTGTAATGTTACAATATAACTTGATTGGTCATTTTGATGCTGTGATGAAAGGAAAACAGGTGGAGCCCCATGAGAATATAAGCTGGTGTACTGTCTGTGAGAGCTCAGAGCTCTCTTACTGTATGATTGTGCAGGTAGAGTGTTCTCCCTTTGCTGCCAGCATTAAAGGTTTTTGCTGCTCTGAACTCTGAAGTCCTGAACTCCTGAAGACTGTTTGAGCGTAACAGCTGAGACTGATTTTTCCTGATTATTTTTGACTCAGGTTTTGATCTATTTGCCAAAGTTTCCTCGACCCAGTGAGCATTGATAAGACAAGTATAAATCTGGCCCAGTGGCCTTGAACCCCGGTTCATTGTCACGTCAATAACCTTAAATTAAATTTCTGCACAGATTTAAATGTCCCTTCTCTGTAGAATCAATTGCTGAGAAGGGAAAAGGACTGGACAGGAAGAGGGCAATCATAGTTAGCAGACCTTTAAATCGAACATCAGAGATGAGCTGGCTATTTCCATGCTCTACGGCTCTGCCATAATGTGTGCCTGTCGACGACTAGGTTAGATGCAATATATCCAATTATGCTAATTAATTTGAATTACCTTACAACTCCCACAAGTGAAAGTGATATCAGAGCAGCTTTCCTTTCTGAATTTGCATTATTTCAATTCTCTCTCATTTTTTGAGTGCTAAGTGCTGCACATGGCAAGCTCTGGTGGCCTTGTGGCTAACTGAACAGAGAATGACAACAACAACCAATTAATTTGAAAGCCTCCTGTTAGCTCTGTCACTGCCTGACACTGCTGTGTGCTGTGCTGGAGAGCACCAAGGATGCTACTATTATGACTTAGTTCTCACTGTACATATACAATACACTGACATGCATTTTGCTGGCATTTATAGCCACTACGGGTTATAATGAGTGCCATTAAAATAAACCTAAGCTATTATAAGCAATTAGTAGGGTCTAGGGTCAAAGCCATACTGGTATAGCAAATTCGCCTCACTCCTGGTTCCAAAACAGTACATTTCAGCACAATAACAACAACCCCTCACAGACATGCCTCTTCACAGCGGCAGTGACACAGCAGCTGTGCAGTGTTGTATGAATAACATCAGGGAAAGGTTTTGCAGAGAGTGATCCATCATCTGACTCCTGAGTCAGTATACAACTGGAAGCTACAGAAGAGTTGGGATGGCAGGGCTTTCATATGCTGAACATGTGTTTTACTTCCACAAATATTGGGTTTTGGTAGGAGTTATCAAGCAATGACACGGCTGAAAACAAGGGGGATTACTGGCTGTAATCTCCCTTGTTTTCAGCAGTGAGCAAACTGGAGACCAAGAAGACCTAGGAGACCCTGAATCATGACACACACATGTGCACAAGCACATGCATACACAGCTGCTTGTATAATTACACAGGTCTAGGTTTCTGTTTATGTGACCAATAGAAGCAAAACAAGGCTATTCATAAATCAAAGTTGCCCAAATTTACCTTTGATTTGTTACTCAGATAATTACTGTTGTGCTATACTGTAAAAAAAATAGAGGGGCTGCATTCATTTGTTAAGTTAATGTTAAGCACATGCCAATGCACATAATATTAATTAAGATTAAGAATAAAAAAGTGAAATTAAATTAAGTGAGATGGGATTTGTCTGATTGTAGCTGACACTCTCTGAAGCTGGTGGCACAGCTGAAGTTGCTATTACACTAAACCAAATAAGCTCTCTGTACGATCATACAGAGTTACACGTGCTGAATATAGCATCAAACAACACTCAAACTAATTCACTTAATGCTCCAGTTAGTAGAGAGAACCTGAATTATTGTATGAGCTACAATAACTCATTACCAGTGAGTTACGGAGCTCCATCAGTACCCGATATTTCCCGCACCGCTTTAACGGTGAGTGGAGCGGATCAGACAGCGGATGCCACAAAGCCAGTAATGAGCAGGCTGAGGGCCCATTTGTGCTGGGAGAGAATAGGTCCCTAATGAACCGCTGAAGACAGTTAGGTCTACTGAGTCAAGATTGAAATGTGCCATTGGCCTATAGAAGGTTTGTCAGCTCAACCAAAGAGCAGAAAATGTGAAAAATAACTCATTTTAAAGTATTCCATTCCAGTCCACATACACAAAGGAGTTGCCCTTCTCCTTCTTCTTCAGGTATCACATTAATATAAAAGAACATTATCCACTAAGATTTTAATTTACATAATGTATCAGTCATACTCAAACTAGGAAACGGATGGTGTTAAAATATATGCAGTCAGCCCCTCTTTTGACATGCTCCATTCCTTTCTTTTATTTACGGTGTCTTGAGACACTATCATGCCTCCACAGGCCATTTGTCTCTTTTTTATAATGACACAATTTTTCTTGTAGCACTATTTTTCTTGTATGCTCATTCAGCATTCAAAGTATTGTTGTCCAGTTCTTCATTATTGTTCTTTCATACATTTGTTGGCTACAGAAACCATCCAAAAAAATGTTTAGCTCTTTCAGGACATTCTGGCTATATCTTTTCTTTTTTTCGACCTTTCACACTATTTTAAATATTCAGCTTTTTAAAAATTTTTTTACAATGTAGGTCTATGGGAAGAATTTTGAAAGAAGTATCTCCAACTTACTCCACTTTGAAAGGCTTCAGCTTCTTCATACTGTCAGCTATAGACTTCATTCAACTTTTAAACAAGTCACAAGACATTCAACCGTATGATTCAGCTTTTTGAAATATTTTTTGGTTTTGAATTGCAGTTTTAGTTTTAGATTTTTTGCACTCCTTTTCTGAGTTTATAATGGGTGTTTACTGCGCTGCTTAGAGAGGTCGATGTCATCACTGATGGCACCCACTGATGCTCTTCTGCTTCTCTGCTTCTTCAAAAATGTCTCTCTTCAGCCCTTTTTTACATCCATAATTTGAACTTTTTATCCACAATTTCTACATCAAAACATAGATAAATTTGTCCTTTTTAATGCCATGTAACTATTTAAGCAGTGGGACTTTTAAGCAAAATCACAAATGCTGGACTTAATTGGAAACTGTGATAGAGGTTATTTTTAAACTTTATCCAAACAAATGACACATCTTCTTCTTCAAAGTCTTCTAATGCTCATGGTGACAGTTCAGTAGTAGTCGTACTACTGATACTGTTACCTGTACTACTACTACTACTTCTTTCATTGCTACTACAACTACTCCTACTACTTATCTTACTGCTACCTGTCCTACTACTACTAGTAGTACTTTTTATTATTGCTACTCTCTTACTCTTACTCTTACTACCTTTTTTACTACTACTACAGATACTACTACTACCACCTTTCCTACTACCCAATTTTACATTTCAAAACTGAAATGTATCCATGACACTGCAATGCAGTTGAGCTATCAGCTTTTCAAGTAAATTAATTTCGCATTTCTGCATTTTTAGCGATGCTTTGTTATTTCTTTCAGCTCTCAGCATTCATCTTCAGAAATGTTCTGTTTATTGTTAAAAATGTCTTTTTACTCAATGAAGCAGAAGGTCTGTATTAATATGAATAAGATGTCAGCTTGTCTGGATGGATGAAAGTAATCATGTGTTTTTTAACTCTCAAACTATTGGCACTTTATTTTGCGGGATAGCTTCATTTGAAATGCTGTTTTGCTCAGTAAAGCATTTGAAGGGGGAAGAATGATGAGCCCTGCTAGGGTGTGTTGTTCCAAACAAAGTGGCCCTTCCCACCGCAGTGCCTGGATCTAATAACACAGACAGGAGCAGCACCCACCCATAGCTTGAATGGCCAGAATTGCCGGCAGCAGGAGGGACAGCATGATGTTCCAGGGTGGATTCAAACCATAGGCCAACTTCTTCAGACACAGCGCTGCAGGAAAAAAACACAAGACAGCTGAGGAGAAGAAAGGAACACAGAACACAATAATACAACAAAATACAAAGATGTGTGGATAAGAAGGTGATAAAGAAGTGACAGAAAAAGAAAGGAGTGTCGTTACATCTTCATTTTAGCTTTGTTGGTCTCTAAATGGGTGGCGTTTAAGACAATAACACAACATATTTCACGAAGTAAAGGCTATTGAAAAGTCAAAAACTTGTGACTTACAAAGTTATTTGAAAGTATATCTGAAGGTAACCATTTCAGTTGTTTCTCTGGTCTGCTCGTGGCTTTTCTCTTTTAGTGAGTGGACTTTGAAAGTTGACAGGAAACAGCCAGTTCAGAAACAGTCAGAGAAACAGTCACTCTCCGCTTTCCAGAGGGAAAACACTACTTTAGGAGTGAGTGACAAGCAAAGCCATTCCCTCCCTCTCTGTCTGAGCTTTTGTATTGATACCAAGTAATTGTCCAACAGTCACCTATTATAAAGAATTGGGTATAATGACAGCACTTAGCTATAAGTTAAGAAAGTTATGAAGCAAATTCACTATGTAAATTTCACACTGTCCATGTTTGCTTGCTGCATGTCTACTGAGATGAATAAAAAGCTTCTTTGGTAGATTTCAGAGCTCCTTGGGACTAAATGAGCCACATATCACACTATGAAAAATAAATAAATACATATAAGGATGTGAGAGGGAGTTTTTCATTACAAAACAGACATTCTTGGCATTCTGAATATTAATTGGATTTCTCCACTTAATTCAAAAGTACTAACCCCACTGACAAAATATATCTAGAAAGATTCTACAGTCATTTAAGTCACTGAAAATCTCCAGATAGGTAAATGGTCTGGTAAATGGTCTGTATTTGTATAGCGCCTTTCTAGTTATTTCAACTACTCAAAGCGCTTTCCATGACATCCTCATTCACCCATTCACACATCAATCATACAGGAGAAATGTAATTTGGAGGAGACTATTCTTTCATACTCATTCACACTCTGAAGCCATGCTTCAGGAGCAAGTTGGGGTTCAGTGTCTTGCTCAAGGACACTTCGACATGTTGACCCATAGGAGCTGGGGATCGAACCCCCGACCTTCTGATTGAGGGACGACCCACTCTACCACTGAGCCACACCGATAGGTGTATTATGCAAGATGACGCCCACCGTGCCAGACGTGTTTGCTCACTCTGCTCTTCAATACACACTGGATCATTTCTACACCAACATAAGGACACTTGCAAGGCCACCCCCCGCCCTTACTTCAGACTCTCAGACCACATCTCTGTGTTTCTGTACCCGGCCTACAGACAGACTGAAGCGGACCAACCCTGAGAGTACTCAAATAAAACGCTCCAGGCACTGAGAGTATCATACATGACTGTTTTGCACAGACAGACTGGGACGTGTTCAAAGCTGCAGCCACACAAGAGGACTCCTATATAAACACAGAACTGTATGCAGAGTACGTAGCTGGCTACATCAGTACCTGCATCGATAACATAGTACCCACCTCACGTATCATTAAATACCTGAACCAGAAGCCCTGGATGAATAGTCAGGCCAGACACATGCTGCATGCCTGCTCACGGGCATTAAAATCAGGTAATGAGGTGGAGTCAAATCCTCAAAATACAGACTGTGGAAAACAATCAAAGAAACCAAACAACAGTACCAACAGAAGCTGGAGGGCCACTACTTCACCAACACCAAGCTCATGCGGCAGGGCCTGCAGCACATCACGGACTACAAGGGCACCTCCGTGGGACTCACAGACACCTCCACCTCCCACTTGTCTGTCTCATCAGCTGACGTACACAGACACCTCAGGAGAATAAACATGCAGCTGGCCCGGATAACATCACTGGGCAGGTCCTCAGAGTATGTGCTTCAGAGCTGGTTGATGTCTTCACCTCCATTTTCAACCTATCACTCATGCGGGCCACAGTCCCGACCTGCTTCAAATCCACCACCATCACCCCAGCCCCCAACAGGAGTTTGGTTACCATGCTGAATGACTACAGGCCAGTAGCACTCCAATCATTATGAAGTGCTTTGAGAGAGTAGTGCTGGCTCACATTCAGAACACCACACCTGTAACACTGGGCCCTCTGCAAAATGCCTACCGCACCTGAAGATCCACGGATGATGCAATCTGCAGCACTGCATACAGCCTTGTCCCACATTGAAAATAAAGACTGATACGTCAGGATGCTGTTTGTAGACTAAAGTTCAGCCTTTAATACGGTCATCCCCAACAAACTCACCACCAAACTGCTTCACCTGGGCTTCAACTCCACTCTCTGTGACTGGCAGTCTGTCAGGAATGGGACTCAACTGTTAGGAAAAATAACAGTGAACAAAGGCACCCCCCAAGGATGTCTTCTCAGCCCACTACTCTACTCACTATTCACACATGACTGCGTTGCCACACACAAAGACGACACCATCCTGAAGTTCGCTGACGGCACAACCGCCATTGGACTGATCTCCGGCGAGGACGAGACGGCACACAGGAGTGAGGTGGCCGGTCTGGTGGAGTAGTGTGAGAGCAACAACCACACCCTCAACACGGACAAGACCATGGAGATGATTCTGAACATGAGGAGAGAGAGGAGGCTGCATCAGCTCCTGATGATCTGGGAGTCTAAGGTGAAGAGGGTCGACAGCTTCAAGTCCACATCAGTGATGACCTCACCTGGACGCTCAACATCACCGAGCTGGTCAAGAAAGCTCATCAGCAGCTGTACTTCCTGAGGAACTCAGGACTCAGAGGACATACTACACCTCCATCATCGAGAGCATCCTGACCAGCTGCATCATGATGTGCTAGGGAACAGCACCGCTGCAGGACATCTACCACCAGAGAGTCCACAGGAGAGCCTGCAGCAGGACACCCCCAAGAGAATGTTATAATAAAGGTTGGATGTTACTAGATTGTGTTGGATCAAGGACAGAAATGATGACCACAATACAGTGATCCACGATTTAAAACAAGTGTGCGCCAAGGGTAAAAAGTGGAAAGACCAATGGCCCCTTCCCTTGAGGAAGGCAGCTCACAGATCAGTCGTAATATTTTGGTTTGAGTTACCGCAATACTGCTGTTAGCTGTACTTTCATGTCATGGCTGAACCAACCCATTTTTTTCCATGAGGCTCCTTAAATGACTTCAACAGAGAGCAGGAATGCAGCTTCATCACAAAGTTTCCACAACTGCACACTCACCACTTGCTCTCTGGACTTTCAGAAAGCAAAGCACACATCAAGTGTGAATATTATCCATCTTACAAGATTTCTGTAAATATATCTGTTCGGTTTCCCGACAGCAGGAACTGAAATAAACCACCACACCAAACCACAGTCTGACTGTGTCAGCAAACCATCAGAAAGGTTTTTTTACTGAATGACTCACTGACCCCATACCAGCATGCATATGCTTTTTTCTTCCTTCCTTTTGATAATTCAACTGTAATGACACTGTTCAATGTCAAAATTAAAACAAGCTGACCACACTTGCAAGTCACAACATAAAAAATATGACACCATACATTTTCACTGTACAAGAATGTATTTTTAAAAATCTGTTATCCTTGACTACATTACACCAATGTATCTAAAATAAATCTGAATAAATAATTAGCATTAGTTTTATTGTTATATATAGTTTTATTCAGATTTAAATACTATTCATGGAAATACGTAATTATGGTGCTCTCTAAAATAAAGACCATTTTGACACTCCACTAAGGATCATTACGATTCTTACTAAGGTCAAAATATAGATAAATGATTCTGGAAGTATCACAGGATATCAAGATGTACAATTTTACCATGATCACGTTACCATCACAGGGCTTTTTTGAGACATCTGCAACAGTGGTTCTCTAAGTGTTTGTGTTTTTACTGACACTACTGCTCTTGAGTCCCCTCCTTTACTGAATGACCATTCTTGAATACAACTAATCTAATGAATTTGACTGACCTTTTGAGCTCAAATGTCTAATTGGCATTTTGCTAGCACCATTGCCACACACCTCTAACCATTGGGAGCGATTCAATGATTAATGATTGGCCCATTTCCAACCTCAAAGACAATGTTCCCATTGAGGAGCACATAATGGGATGGAAGTTAGCTTTTCCTAGATTGGAAGCAGTGGCAGCAGTGGTGAGGATTTAGCAAGCCATCCTCAAGGATAATTGGATTAACTTTATCAAGGGATGCATGTTCCCCATAACAGTCAATTAGTAAAATACTAATTGACTTAAAATTATAGTTTAGTTCCTCCATAAACTTCAACTTCAAGAAATTTTACAGAGATTAAATAATGCTGGTCAGAAACGGTAATGATGTGCCTGGCAAGACATGTGGTGGGACATCTTGCACAATGTCAAATAACATTATCTCTTGTGCTGTATCAGAAATAATTTCCCACACAAGTTGTCAGAATGAAAGATTCTCCTACATCCCACACAAAGCCATATCTGCCATCAGAGCTCTTAAAAACCCCATGTACCTGGTTACATGTGTCCTCTAGCCATGAACTGTGGCTTCAGAGCTACGATTTCCCAACAATTCACAAGAAAAAAGCAGACATGTCAGATTAGTCTTGTGACCCTGTATTGGTTCAGGTTGGAACCCCTGGCCTAGCCTACACTGATACAGTTCAGTCTGACCACACAAAGAAGACAGACAGAGAGAAGAAAACACACATGTTCTCTGAATGTATTCATATTAGGTCTCATAACTGACTTTTATGGTCCCATGTTGACTTATGGAAGTTGTGCCGTTACACTGATAGATCGCAGTGATGCAGAGCAGACTTTCTGTCTAAAGGAGGAGCGGTTCATTTACTCATCCATGGCAGCAGCTCTGTCTACAACACTGTGTGCTGCATAGCTTAGCAGGCCTGTGTCTTGCTTTAGAAGTAGAGAAAAGTTACCAAACATGCCAGTGAACCAGTTACTTAGCTCGTGGGCGGCCAGCTGTTTGCTCGTCTTTAAAAATAAAAGTTATCTTCTTCATCATATTATGTTACATAGTAGAGTCTGTCGGTTAGATGGTCGGTGCTTACCATGTTAGGAGGACACTTGAGAAGCAAACACCATCCAGCGGCGGTGTCTCTGTGTCTGTGAGCAGCTCAGCCGAAGTGACTTGTTAATCCCGCTAACAGCAGAGCTCTGGCTGAAGTGCTGCCGCCTCGGTCACACTTTCTTTTGGGGGAGGAAAAACGTACAGGACAGTTTTCACACTGTGTAGGGTTTGTCCATTGATCTGGACGGTTTCTCTTCTTAGGAACCACTCCTTGCCGCTTTGTCCAGCAGTGATGTCATACCGAGGGGGGAAACGGTCTCGAGAGCCCGACTATAGGTTAACCATTTGTGGACACAGGGGTGTCTGTCTCTGTTTCTGACCCCATACTTTATGGTAAATACAAACGTCATGCTTTCCTTAAACGTATCACTGCAGCCCATACGATAGAAAGATTTACCTAGTTTATTATATAACTAAGCAGAATCCTCATCTATGTATTTATTTCATTCACTTAATATTTGTGTTGATTAATACAGCTATTTCAGTTACTGAAACTATTTCAGTTATTGAAATAGCTGCATATGAATAGGTTTTTTAATCATGCTATTGTATTATAATGGCATGGCTTTGTGGTCTTTACACACTTCGATACTTTGTAAGCACAAATTCTATTTAGTCAGATGAAAAGAGACGTGCAAACCATTAAACTGTTGCAAATGTGGTTTGTAAAATCGTAAATATGCAGTAGGGAGATCACTTTGGAACATATGTGTGTAGTGCACAGAGAACAAGTCATATGGACGCAGTGTGGTGATTTATTCATTTATTCTGTAGTCCTACGTGTAGTGGGCAGTGACTTAGATCCCTCTAGCTGCTTATTTTTGCACGGTGTGTATAAGTGTGGATATAAAGAGAAAGGGGAGGTTAGGATTGACTGGTCAACAACACCGTGATGCAAACACTAAAAGATCCTTTATTTTGACAGTGCAAGTAAACGTAACGTAGACCACGTGACTACAACAAGGAAGTGACTCGACCGTCTACAATACAGTGAGTGTGTGGTTCCTTTTCTAGAAAGAGTACAGTTGTCGTGGCTTCTCTGTATGGTATTTGACGTTATTAAAGGTTTGTTTTAAACCAGCCATGTCACATGGGTGGCTTCAGTTTAATTTAGTAAATCGGTTTTGTTTTTAAAGCAAACGCGAAGCAGCTAACCGAGGGTTTCTACGGGTTTCTCTACGAAATCATTCTGTTATTCCTCTAACGTTTATTCTGATATATCTGCTCAATAGCACATATTATATGTGCTATTGAGCAGAGATATAAGTACTGTTGTTTTCTCTGACCTATTTTCAAGTGAAAGCATAATAAAAGTATAGTTTTACTTCAGGCTAACTAACGTTAAGACACCGGTAATTACTAATCAAATCTATCTTGGGAACTTACCGTCTGTTGTGTTTAAGGCTCTGTCCTGTTTGTGTAAAAGGTCGAGATGGCTTCATCAGATTGGCAGCTGTCTTTGAAGATGGTGGATCAGCCCAAATCCACCTTCCACTTCCCAGAGATGATGCCCGGAGATGTCCCACCTGGAGGATACAGAGTTGCTACATTAAAACAACTAGTTGCAGCACAGCTCCCAGACTCCATCCCAGACCCTGAACTAATAGGTCAGGTACAGCTCTGGTGACTGAGGATAATGAATAAGCAGCTAGCATTGCTTCTGTGTTTGTGTGCACTACTCTGTTGTGTAATCTGTTTTTGTGCTCCTCATGTATCGTTCCTATTTGTCCTTAAGATGTTATGTCTCTGCTCGTGTTTTCTATCAGATCTGGTCCACTGTGGGCGAAAACTTAAGGATGACCTAACACTGGATGCCTGTGGGATTCAACCGGGATCCACCTTACACATCCTCAAAAAGACTTGGCCTGACCCAGAAAGCAGTTCAGGTCTGTATGTTTGTCGTCTAAGCTTTGAAATCATGTTTCAGCTGTGCTGGACGTGTAACGGACAGTCTCTATCTAAACATGTGTGTGTTTTTCCTCTTAGAGCCTGTGAACAGAGCAACTGCAGCAAGGGAGTTTAGAGTGTTTCATGCCGCTCTTCACTCTCTCAACTCTGCCTATAGAGATTCAGTGAGTAAAAGACACAAACACAGCGGCAGGCACAGTGCTTCCGTCTCCCTTCTGTCTCCACTGCTCCAAAGAGAGTAAATTCTGTCTATCCTGATTTATTGTCTTTTATTCAGAGGCATTCAGAGCTGACTTCACAGTAAAACTAATATACATTCTGATTGACCTCTTGTGATTAGAGTTCTCTTGTCCTCTAATTTGAGTATACCTTTAGTAAAAGAAATTCATGTGGCCATAAAGCTAGCAACACAGGGTAGAAGGGGATAGTTCATTCCCTCCCCAATCCAAACTTTGTCTGAGTTTTCTTGACATAAGCAATTAACTGAATCAAGTAGGATTTGGTAGCTTTCTCATGCTTTACACACAAAGTAAAAAGACTTGCATTGAGTTATTTGCATTAAACATTGCTAAATTTTTGGATACATATATCCTCAACCTGAAAACTATTTGGCTTGAGTGATGGTGTTTTTCTCCTCAGTCACTAAGTTGAGGTGAAGACCACATATGCGTGGTCACAGCTGTATACTTCTGATTGGATCACTCTAGAAGCAGTAAGTCAAACGTTTGTACACACCTTCTCATTCAATTGTTCTACATTGTGGATTAATATTGAAGACATCAAAATATGAAGGAACACATATGGAATTATGTAGTAAACATAAAAAGCCAGCCTCATAAGGAAGTCCCCTGGAATGGTTTTCCAACAGTCCAACAGAGGTGCTGAGCACTTGTAGGCCAGGTCATCTGACGCAGCACTCCGTCACTCTCCTTCTTGGTCAAATGGTATGTCAGTATGTCAGAATGTTGTGGGAGCCATGCTGGTTAAGAGTGCCGTGAATTTTGAATAAATCACCAACAGTGTCAACAGCAAAGCACCCCCACACCATCACACCTCCTCCTTGCTTCACATCAAGAGTAGAAACCATCCGCTCACCTTTTCTGCATCTCACAAAGACAAAGTTGGTGGAACCGAAGATCTCAGATTTGGACTCATCAGGCCAAAGTACAGCTTTCCACTGGTCTTATGTCCATTCCTTGTGTTTCTTGGCCCAAGCAATTCTCTTCTTCTTCTGGTTCTTCCACTGTAGTGACTTCTTTGCAGCAGGCCATGAAAGCCTGATTCACACAGTCTTCTCTGAACAATTGATGTTGAGATTTGTCTGCCACTTGTACTCTGTGGGCTTTAATCTGAGGTGCTGTTAATCTGCAGTTTCTGTGGCTGGTAACTCTAATAAACGTATCCTCTGCAGCAGAGGTAACCTGTGGTCTTTCTTTCCTAGGGCCTCATGAGAGCCAGTTTCATCAGAGCATTTGATGGTTTTCGCGACTGCACTTCTTAAAGTAATGATGGACTGTTATCTCTCTTTACTTAATAGAGTGGTTCTTGCCATGATAAGCATAGAACAGTAGTGGAATAGGACTGTTCACTGTATAGAACTGCGTATCAACACAACTGATGGTCCCAAACACATTAAGAAGACAAGGAATTCCACAAATTTACTCTTGACAAGGAACACCTGTTAATTGTAAACCATTCAAGATGACAACCTCACGAAGGTGATTGAGAGAATACGAGAGTGAGCAACGCTGTCATCAAAGCAAAAGGTGGCTACTTTGAAGAATCTAAAATATAAAACATATTCTGTTTTGTTCTAACACTTTTTTGTTTACTCCATAATTCCATATGTGTTCCTTCATAGTTTTGATGTCTTCAATATATATCTACAATGTAGAAAATAATAAAAATAAAGAAACATTGAAGGAAAAGGTTTGTCCAATCTTTTGATGGGTACTGTACATTTGCAGGTGAACAGAACCCCAGACAGTTACAAACTGGTCAAAATTTATCCTCAACAGGAACAGGTTAAGCTATTATGGGCTGGCAGCTTTCCATGGCATCAACATACTAAGCTCAATCACTTCAAGAATACCAGGATGTTAGATTGAGTGAAATAGAGAGAGTTCAGATAGGAATAGGCATATTTTTTTATACAAACTGGTGTGGTAAGACATTTGTATTGATATTGATCCTTGGATATTGGCACAGATGTGGATGACACGAATAGGGTCAGTTGTCATACCTTTTAAATCACAACCTAGCACTCACAATGTTTTGAACCATCTTCAATAGACTACAACATCTATAGTTTACTCCGATATGTCACGGATCTATTTTTTTTGCTAAGTGACTAATAAAAATGATGTTGAAACTTGTATTTTCATGCTACCATGTACATACAGTACAGTGTCATCAGCATACATTTGGATATCAACCCCAGGACACACAGATGGCAAGTCATTAATATATAAACTAAATATTGTGTATATAGATCCCTAGTCAGACACAAGAAACAAGAAACTCACTCACTCACTCACACACACTCATTCACACTCACTCTCACTCACTCTCTCACACACTCACACTCACTCACTCATTCACACTCACTCTCTCACACACTCACACACACACTCACACACACTCACTCACTCACTCACTCACTCACTCACTCACTCACACTCACATACACACTCTCTCTCTCTCTCACACACACACACTCACTCACATACACACTCTCTCTCTCTCTCACACACACACACTCACTCACTCACTCACTCACTCACACTCAGACACACACTCACTCACTCACTCACACGTCTTGAGCGATCTGTGGTGGCGCTCAAAGTGAGGTCTGTTTAGCAATACGGACGTCGCACGCACCACGGCGGCCCACGCCTAAAATTTCTGCGGGAAATTTTCTAGTTATTATTATTGCTTTGTCTTCTACTGTGCCACTACAGTCACAAATGGGACTTACTGTCTTTTCTCCACTTAGGTATATAAAATGCTGTCAAATAAAGAGTCTTTGGATCAGATCATTGTGGCTACACCAGGGCTCAGGTCAGACCCATTTGCCCTTGGTAAGTAGTTTCATAAAAGGTGTTATACCATATACATATATATGCCATATATTATATATAGTAATATTTCTACTAACACCCTTTTATCTCTTCAGGGGTGCTCCAAGACAAAGATCTCTTTGTGCAGTTCACAGACCCTAACATGCTAGATGTGTGAGTTTGGCTTTTCTTTGTTACTGCCTGTGATTTGACACACAATATAGACACACAAGTGGAAGATGATTTAACTCACATCTATACTTTCTATTTTAAAGATTGATTGGTTCACACCCAGCACTCGTCAATGCCATCATCCTGGTACTGCACTCTGTGGCAGGCAGTATGCCTGCTCAGTCCGGTGCCAGCTCATCTCGCAACATAACTGCCAGTTCCTACAATGACATGCCTGGTAAAATGCAACAGACCACAAGACACAATGTAGTTTCTGCCATTTAAAAAAGAGCACAAATAGGCATTTTGAACATGGAAATAATTTTCAAAGACCACCTTTTATTTATATTATCTTACATTATTGTTAAATTTTTTGCCTTTCTTTTTATAATTGTGCTTCTGATGTATTTTTGTTGACCAGTTTTTTAAGGTTTGGTTTTCACCCCAAATGTACAAATAACTGTTTATATCTGGCAGGAGGCTTCATGTTTGAGGGCATGTCAGATGATGAGGAAGATTTCCAGTCTGTGAGTCTCTCTGCTTGATACTCAATATCAGATGTCACACACAGGAAAACTGATGATGCTAGAATGTTTTTCTGTGTGTTCTACATGTTTGTAACAGGGGAGCCCAGCAGGTCCCTCCAACAGACCAGAAGCCTCAGCAGGAATGCGACCTGTGTCTCTGAGCCACAGTGGAGCAACAGGCCCTCGACCAATAACACAGAGTGAACTGGCAACAGCTTTGGCCCTCGCCAGCACTCCTGACAGCAGTGCAGTTACTCCAACAACTTCAAGTCAGGTGAGACTCATTTGCATTTGTAAAAAGACAAACATAGACACATGCATGACTTTTTATATGTATTAAAACATGGCGTCTGCCACAAAACGTGCACACATTACTGCAAATGAATATGATTAGCTTTTGTCTTTTCTGTCATCTCGTCTTTGATTTAGATGGATCCCTCCAGTAGTGTAGCCCCTATGCCAGCGGGGACCCCAGTCAGCAATGATCTTTTCAGCCAGGCTCTACAGCAAGCTCTACAGGCCTCCAACATATCTGCTCTACAGGTGAGGCTATGAATTCACCAACTAAATCCTACAAATTCAATTCATGGAGAAAATGTACTTTGAAATATGAAATTATATTTAAATGGTAACTAACTCCTTAGTGGCAGAAGATTTGTGGTATCAATGTGAGGTATACACTGAAGCTGTGAAGTTGGTTATATGCGGAACAAAAATAAGGCGATTGGTTGGTCCTTTGTTAAAACAGTTATTCGGTGAATGTGTTTTTGTATTGCCAGGGCCGCTGGCAGTCCCAGATGCAGCAGCTCAGGGACATGGGGATTCAGGATGAGGAGTTGATGCTGAGGGCGCTGCAGGCCACCGATGGTGACATACAGGCTGCCCTGGAGCTCATATTTGCTGGAGGCCCAGGACTCTGAGCCCCTTTCATCAGAAATAAAGAAATAAATGAATGAAAGTCATGGCTTTAGACACATAGTATATAGTTGTTGTTTTTTCTTTTAGATACAGTACCATTTCAACCAAGCTCCACAAAGGTCATGACAGTTTTTCTTATAGACATGACTAGATTTGTAATAAATTTTAATCATGCTTATCTCACCATCTCCTGAGCCTTTACCTGTTATTTAGTAGGTGGCAATGATTGAACACATTGTATTGGTCTAGTCAGTCTAAAGTTTGCTGGTGTGCAGTTATAAGGTCACCCTGTGCCTGCTCAGATTAATTTTTTCTTGTTAGTTTGCTTCTCAGTTGTACAAACATATAATCATATATGTATATGTATATACTGTAAATATTGGCGGGCTGTATTAACTGTGTGCCTCTCAGTAGTGCAAACACTATGCTGCATTACTCAGCATATGTAATTCCCTTTTTGTACACTAGATGGCAATGCAGTAGTTAATTTTTATCCAACATGAGTATAACAAGTCTAGCAGACTGCATACTGCTTGTTTATTTGCTCGCTCTTTCCGATCTCATCTCATCTGTTTGATAAATGGTTGTTTTATTTGTAGTTGTGGGCTGTTATTTTTCAGAATAGGCAATATACTTAGATAGTAAACCAAAAATGAAGATTCAGCTAAGGTAAGGTTACAGATAATGTGATTGCTTTATTAACATCCACATGAGTTGCAATGCTTATCAGATCATTGTTACTATTAGCTTACTTTGTCATGCTGTCTGTCATTAGTGTATTTTAGGGGAGGACATATTGCTAATTGCTGTGCTTAGTTTTATTACAGCATTTGTGAATTTGACAGCTCACTCAGTGCATTGCACTGTCATGATCACAGCACTTTGTGTCTGTCTGTCCAATTACCATTGTTGGGCTTCACCAGAAAATGGTGGAGACTACATGGTTCTCTGTCTTTTGAACAAAGGGCTCCCTCTCTGAACTTAGTTTTCCAGAGTCCTTTAGTTTCACACATATGTGTTAAAACGCACCCCTGAGGGTCCAGCTCCGTTTCACCATGGACTCTGCTGGAGACCAGTTCAGCGCTGCACCTCGTCTCACCGGGACCCCCAAGGGTCCATTTACCGGCCAGCGACACAAAGTCCTGCCTGAACCAAGTTTATCAGCACCAGCAGGTATGACCCAAAGTCTGCCAGCTGATCTTCAGAGCAACAGGAGCACACCAGCAAGTTAGCACCGAGCTGCTAACTATCAAGGAACAGCGATAAGATTCCTCCAGCCTGCAACCAGGACAGCAAGGACAAAGAACCACAACCTTCTTCCAGCCTTGGTTCATCAGCAGGCTAAGAAAGCAGCACACTGAAGGACCTTCTCCCCTTTCAACTCAAACTGAGCATATATAGCATAAATCCTTAAACTAGCTGTCAATATGGTAATTTTGGTTTTAGTTATTAAGTTAATCATTAATCATAATACCAAATTGATAGTTTAGTATTTTATGATACTGAATCAGTTAAATCTTTTTCCTCATTTATCGAGGTGGTGCCCCAATCGAAGTGGACTTTACACTAAGTCCCACTAATCAATATAATTATTAATTATCTCTGATAGCCAAATTGCCTCAGAAACGGTGCAAACCCCAGCATTTCTTGGTGCCCGAAAGTACTGAGCACAACACCATTTTATATGCATGCACACCTGTAAGCAGTTTCCTCCTCTAGCTTCTTCCTAGGTGTGGCGAGCAGAGGGTCAGGAAAGTAAAAAAGTAGTCGTTCTTACTCTATTTAACAAATCAAGTTGCCAGACAACGCCACTTTGGGATCTCAGCCCAAAGAACTGAATGACGCACCTTTAAAGGTGCACAGGTCCGTTCACTCAAGTAGCAAGAGACAGTGTTCCAATCTCAAAAAATAAGTTTTATTAACAGAATTTGATTAAAATTATATAAAGACACACCATTCACACAGGGATTAAACTAGGGGACTAAATTAAAGCTGAGGATACCGGTGCATGAGCTGATGGAGCGGTGAATCCAAACAAAACAAAAAAGAGAAGACACCCAGCTGTGACAGTCTCACACACACACACACACACACACACGTGAAGGATACCCGAATCCCAGGGAGCACAGCACACAAAAGTAGTACTGTAGTAGTTTCATTTACATGTAGCAGTAACACCACAGGGGATGTGATAGCTTTGAAGTATTGCAGTGATGTGTCTGGCACAAAAATATCCATAATCTACTAAATCTACTAAAGAAGAATAAAAAACACCAAAGACAATCAACTAAATCTGTTGTTGCTGCTTAATATTTGCTGTTGTTGTAGCAAAGCAAACATAAGACATGTATTTGCTGGCTATGTAATTTGGCTCTAATTATAGGGAAAATGGAGGAGTTGAGTTGACACACTTCCAGTCAATTAATTCAAAATAATTGCAAGCATAACCTTTTTGTTAGTGCTCAGCAGGTCATCTGAACATACAGTGTGGACAAAAATAGGCTGCATGTGTAAAAGGATGCTATGGAAGTCTTAATTATCAAAAAAGGCTACATGTGTGGTTGGTGACTGAAAGCAGGTATATCAATTGATATGTGTATATATACAGACCACAAAGCTTCCGACAGGTGCACATGCTAATGGGACTGTGCTCCAAAGTGGATCAATAGAGGACAGCAAGTGCTGGAGCACTGGCTTGATAGCTCCAGTATTTTGTCCCTGACTCAAACTGTCACTCTTCACTATCTATTGAAGGACTTCACCATGGTAACTGGTAAGGATACAGGAAGGGGTTTCCTTTGTTGTGGTGTGTCTGTATAGAGCAACAGAAAAAAGATCACTGAAACATCAAATCACACTAACTCATGAATCCAATTTTATTTATTTTGAACCTTGATGCCTCTAAGCCCCCACACAATATATTTAGTAAATACAGAGATATGTTATTGTAGTGCATACATAAGTGGCATGAAAATGTAGACAGGAAAGCTAAAAAATAGGGCAAGTCGATGGCTGATGGTTGCTTATACCAGTACACACATGCATATGCACAGTGTTTCATGCATGCACATCACACACACACACACACACACACACACACACACACTTTAAGAAATTTCTGAGGGAGGAGTAGGGCTCTTTCAGGATCTCAAAATAGAAATATATGAATGTGGAGAGTGTGTTTGCTCATTGCAGCAAACCCCTCACCCGGTCAAAACCTCCTCCCCTCTGTCTCCACATTCTTGTTTTCCCTTTCTCCAAAGCTAAGGCCTCTGTCTAGGCAGCCTGGCCATCATACACAAGCTCTTTCCTATAGAAGAGTAATACTCATCAACAGATAGAGCTAAATAAAGGGCCTCTACCTTTTGTTTGTTTGTTTGATCTATTAAATAGGGAACAGGTGGAACATAGAAGATACATCACACATATAGTTTATTTCATTTGCATTTCTTCTTAGGATATCTTGTCTTGAGGAAATACATAGGTCCACTTTAACAACGTACTATTCTTTAATAAAGCTGCAGAGTTTGCCTTATCACATAAACAGACATCCTCATAAGACATACTTACCTGATGACAGTTACACCTGTCTGCTCATTAAATGCACAAGAAAGTGAACATTTGTATACATACCATTGTGTCATTTTACTGATTAAATCTCTTCTTGGTGGACATTTTGTACCATCCCATTTGTCATAAACATTTGGTGGAGGCACACACTCATTTTCCCTTCAGTTATTCCAAGTCATAGTTGCATAGCACCCAGCGGAGATATAGTCAAAGTCAAAATGAATTCAACATTGTATATGGTCATGATCGCGAAAGTCAGTTTCTAATTCCTAGTCCTTTTTAGCCAGTCATTTCTGACTGACTAAATGACCACAGAACTCTGCAACTCAGAGGCAGTTTGACTATACAAGCATTAGGCACTCTTTATACAGTTATACAGTTTATAGTGGGATACTGTTTCTGGGTCAGTTTGCTCTTGTTGTAATTGGCCAGTAATATTAATTGCTGGTCCTGTAACAATAAACTGCAGAGAGCAGGGCACAAGGCAGACATGTCAGTCCTATGAGTTGCTAAAATCACATGTGGTTTATTGAAATCAGGGAATTATGAAGCTGAATTTTAGTCTCTCGAGTTCAAGGGAGGAAAAACAGGTGCTGACAACCAAAGTAAAGCAAATGCTCTCACCAGTTTGTACCAGCAGAGTAAAAACACACATTCTGCTATGCATACATATGCTGTACACATGAATGTGGTGGACATACTCAATCAAATGAATGCAAAGTAGAATCGTAACAGGTTAGGGTAGGTGCTTATACAGTTTGAACAGGCTGCACCATGATTGGTTAGGGGACGGAGCCTTAACAATCCCGTTGGTCACAAGACACCATGACTCCCAGGGTCAAGCCACTGAGGCAAACGTTCATTTAGCAGAATCTGAAACAACAAAAATGTACACAGTATAAAAGGCTGGAGTAGTCCCAAAAATTACAATCACATTGGCAGTGAACAATGAGGGTGACGGAGCCAGCGGGCAATCACAAAGGAGTAATGTATCAGCAATAATTACCTCCGAATAAATTACAGTCACAGAACAATCATTAAAAGCAGAATTCAAAATCAGCTGATCTATTGGACTGATTGGACCCATGCATTATAAGGCATTAACCAAACATTTGTTACTGACATCACACAGTATCATATTAGTGACTATACATACAATTGCTGATCTGGAAAATCTGCTTGTGTTTTTTCATAAATAAATGTTGGATTCAACTGTATTCAAAAACATATTCCTAAAACCAATGATGCAATTTCAAGGGAATTAGGAATGTCAAAGAGAGGGCAGGTGGATGTCTGCAATCCCACTGTACCTCTTGATTTGCAGATGGGCAAATGAAATTGATTTTCTGAGGTAGACAATGGGGCATATTTCATTCTCCCGATGCAAAGCCATTCTAAGCAGACTAGAAGAGCTAATTTGGTCCGTTTGGACAGGCTCTGGTTTTGCGACTCAGCCGGTTGTACTGTGTCAGATGGGTTCACGAATCTAACGTGCTTTCCTGCCTGTCTCACCACAAGGGTACACTGTCACTGACGTGATGCACCCATAGCAGGCAGCATCCACTACGACAAGAAGAGAGATCAGTCTGCACTGCTCACAAGCCTATTATTTCCACCCAGCTAGGGACACAGCATTTATACAAGGCCAGTCTGTTCAATATGCTGGCCACTTTATGGAGCTCATGAGGACAATCTTCAAGTCCCCTCAATAAACAATCACAGTATCAGCACAGCCTAACCAAATGAGCAAAGCTGCAAACTTGCTTATACACAATTTTCTTAGGAAAAAGGTACAAATTTTTTGACAAAAGGTACACCCCAGTAACAAATATTATAATATTGTACCTTCCTTTTTCTTTGACTGCTAAGTGCTAAGAGAAATCAGCTCAAGAATCAATGAAATTATGTTCATCAGATAGTCTGTGATGTAATGACGTGCGCCTAAATAAAATACAATCCAATGAAATAAAATACAGACTTCTGCAAGATTGATCCAGTAGGCCTTCAAAACAGGTCAGGTATCTGTCAGCCAGTGAGGTGAGTCAGGACCAGCAGTTTGGGATGCCAACTGTTCATTCTCCCATAAGTCTACAGAGCTCTGCGAGTGACAAGAGTGGCAAGGAGCATAGAACCACAGGGTGGTCCTAGAGAGTCCTGCAGGGGCTGATGCATGCAGGTGGCCCCGAGCACTAGAGTGTCCTGATGGCTACAGGGTAGAGCAGGGACATGTGTTCGGCACCCTTGATGGGCAGCTTGCGGCTGGAGTATAAATGGATGATTTCAGGCACACTGTCAAAAGAGCAGCTGTTCTGGCCCAGGATGTACTTGTTCTCCTTTGTTCTCGACAGCTTCATGTGCATGAAGCCCTGGCTGCTCCTGAGGACAGAAGAAAACAAAGCAGAGGTATATAAAATATGTTGTTAGTTTCCTTCTAGAACATGATAATTAGCTGTGTGTGTAAAACAAGGTGAGACAAAGTTGAAGAGGCTACAGCCACACAAACAGCCCTGAGCTAAATGCTAATTTCAGTATAGTGGGTACACCACTCAGCCATTGTAACTCACGGTACTGCAGCAAAAAAAACTCCTGTGACACCAAAAGCAGCTTTTATGTGTGCAATGTCATGGCGTTTTAAAGGCAAGCAGGGCTGTGTGGCTGGGGCAAATGGAAGGAACACTAATGCGCATGTGCAGTAGGCTGAATGATGTGGAAGTAAACCTTGAAGCTAGAAAACGTATTGGCTTTTTAATCCTGGCAATTTAAATCCAAATGAAAGGGCGTCATTTTGTCACGTATCCAGTTATTAAAATAACAAACATTGTCAGCATGGTAATGACGAACAAAGCTAACCTGTTGATGTTTAGGAGGCATAAGGCTTAGCATGTTCACTATCTTAGTTTAACGTGAGAGCATGCTAACATTTGCTAATAAGCACAAAACACGAAGTAGAGCTCAGGGTGATATGAATGTCATTCATTTTGCAGGATGTCGTAAACCAAAGTATTAGAAATATTAAAATTTTCACCTGAGGCACTACAGTAAAAATCATAGTTCATATGTGAACTATGAATGTCTCAGCAAAAATACTCACAAATCCATCATGTAGATGTTGAGATATTAGTGAAAACCTTGACCTGCTGGAAAAGTGAGAGGATCAAAAAAGTCATTGGGATTTCTCCTTTGGGAACCTTGGAAATCTGTACCAAATTCAATGGTAATCAATCCAACAGGTGTTGAGATATATTGGTAAAGTGATAGAACAACTGATGCCTTTCCACGCCTAAAACCATGTTCCTGGCTAAAAACTAATTTGTAGAGAAAAGTATGTCAGAAACCTGAGTAGGCCTATATGGTAAATTCAACAGATCAGCCTTCAACAGCCCCTTTATAATTTACTCCCACAGTGGAAAGTCGGTGGTTCGATCCCCAGCTATAAGTCAGCATGTCGAAGTGTCCTTGGGCAAGACAATGAACTCCAACTTGGTCCTGAAGCAGCTTCAGTGTGTGAATGTGTGTGAAAGAATAGTCTCCTCCAACTTAGATTCCTCCTGAATGAATGATGTGTGAACGGGTCAATGAGTATGTATGGCAAAAGCACTTTGAGTAGTCGAAATGACTAGAAAGGCTCTATACAAATACAGACTGTAGCGATGTATTCACTAAAGAGTGAATATGGTCTGGTATGGTCAATAAAATCAAATCATCTGTGGGCTTTTTTTATGGCAATGATAACGTTAGGTACGCTCAGGGAGAATATCGTGACAAGGACAACTGTTAGTGGAACAAATTAATATTTACAATTATTTTGAAATTTAAGTGACCTTCAGTGTAACGGAACAGGTAAATATAAACAATTTTAGTACAATTTTATAGAAATAAGTGTCCCAAAAGAAAAGTGTGTGTGTATGTGTGTGTTCAGTCCAGTCCAGTCATTACATCTACCCGGGTAGTATGTTTTGTTTGCACCAACTGATCCCTAGCTGGGTGTTAGGGAGTGATGCGCTCTCCTTCCTCTGGCGCTGGATACAGCAAAAGCTGGACGTCCCGTCCTCCACACACGCTGGTCCTTTGCTCTGCTCCTCTCCACAAAACTCTGTTTGGGCTCTGGATCGCCGTTCTGGTGTCCACACTAAAAAAACAAAATCCCCCCCAAAAAAACAACCTGCATGCAGCAGTTGTTGATTTCTAAATTAATATCTATATCTCTTTAATTTAATAATTTCAATTGGCAAATTAATTCAGTGTATTTGAATATATAGCTCACTAGCTCTGCTAACCTTAGCTTTCATGGCATCAATTACATACAGTTTGTCTCCGATTGGTTTTACGTTTCTGTTTTTGTTTAGCCATAACAGGATGCATAACTTACTACAGTGACACAGTATAATAGCAACAGCAGTACATAGCAATGTTAGCTAGCAGGCTAATGACCATGAAACTCACCGGAGCTTGAAGAGAAAAAAAACCAACAATAACAGGGATGTCTCTTGTCATCAACTCTTTAGAAATGGAAATCTACTTGGAAATCTAATTCAAGTCTCAAACAGAAAAGTTACAATTAAAAATGCTCTCTAAATACAATGGGTTTGCTCGGGCAGTTTCTCTGGCATTCATCCAGCTGCTCGAAAACAAAAACACTGCGCTCGAGACCTTCACGAGAGGAGCCGACAAGAGCCGACAAGAGCCGGAAGCTTTTCCAAATTAACCCTATAAATGCTGATAGTTCTTAAAAACACATTTAACTATCAATTAATTTCTATAGGGCGAAATTAATGGGGGTTACAAGACCATATACCATTCAGTAGGTCCCTACAGTATGTGGCAATGTTCTGAAAACTGGATTACCTCTGATGATTTTTACCAATCAACTTATTCAGAGCCAGACCGTCAGGGAAATGGCAATAAATATTAATTTATAGAAATTGTACTATGAATCATTCTCATGTATACTGCTTAGAATCTCAGTCTGTGGGTCTTCTGCTTACAGCACCAGGGTCTCTACCTCTACTTTGTGCATAGCACAGGCAGGCAGGTGTGGAACTGTGGGGCACGCAGGACCTCTCATTTGGTTGTTTTGATCTGTTCATTTTGTGATGTCCCTGACTGGCAGGGTGGGAAGGCTTGCAAGGGCATGCCCCCAGTCTGCAGTCACTAGTGTGAAAAGCTCCACACACAACTCTCATACCATTCAAATGTTTTGTTGAGGATTTATCTATTGAATCTAGTTCAACAACATTGTGAAATACTTACATTTATGCCAATCAGTCAAGTATTATTTTTGTAGCACTGTCCACAAAATTGAGAACACTTATAGCTTACAAACAAATAAAACTCACATTTCATACACTACTGTTGTCTCTCGCCACAAGAGAGCAGCATGAGTTGCGCAGCAGGGAGACAGACATGAACCGCAGCAACACAGAGTAGCATATAGCCTAGCCCAGGGGTCGGCAACCTGCGGCTCCGGAGCCGCATGTGGCTCTTTCATCCCTCTGCTGCGGCTCCCTGTGGGTTTGAAAACTAAATAATGACTATTTAACTCTCTAAGACCTAACGGCCCGTTAGCATTTCAGGCGCACTTAGCATTTCGTTAGCATTTCGGGCGTACCTCCGCCCTCTGGCGGGCCCGAAGTGCGCAAATGCTCTGGATTACCGTAATTCCGTCACAGTTTGTGCTTTCGGAAAAATTCCAACGGTTTCTGAAAGCTGAGACATTGCACTTTACAGCCAATATGGTGTCATTACAGTAATTTCACCCGTGTATCTCCCGGAAACCCGCAAAGCAAACTTTTTTTCCCCAGGGAAATCGGTGGAAATGTTTTTTTTGCAAATTGTTCCTTTCTGTATATATTTCTGCCAGATTGTATATGTATTTTGAAACAAAAAAGGTGATTTCATTTGTGTTCATGTGTTCTGAAGGCAATTTATTTCATTAGTAAAGGCATGAATGGATGTAAGGGTTGTATTGATGTATAGTAAATTAAAATACTCCAAAAAATAGGACTACAGTATGTAAAAATGTAAAAAGATTTATGGTAGACCATAAAGGGCTAATTAAAATGTGTTTTATTTTAGTCCATTAGTTTTTGAAATGTAATTCTAAATTTGAAGATTATATTATGCGTCGCAACCGCCAATGTGCGACACAGACCTGTGTGAAGATGACGTGTAGACGCTGTTCGCTGAGGTTCAGGAGCTAAAATCACATTAACCAAGTAAGAGAAATATTTTAATAACCTACTATTTTGCATATATTCATATTTTTTTCATTGTTCAGTGAAATAGTCCATTTGTTATTCAGGTTGACAGCTGACTGGACGCTCCAGTAAAAAGATGAAGGCACAAAAGAGGATGGCACGTTTGGTTTGCTGCCGATGGATCATTTAAGTTCGTTAAATACAAGAAGGACTAAAATAGACATTGCGGATTTTATTTAAAATTAACCTTCAACCCAGCGTCTATTTCAAAATGTTTTTGTTGCATTCAGAAATGTCATTTCATTTTCTCTGTAGCAGTTCATTGATTACATGAAAGCAACACACTATAGTTTGTTTCTACATAACATAAAGGTAAAAAACAATATATGCAGTGTTATCTTCATTTTGAATGTCAGAAGGGTTTTGTGGCTCCCTGCGTTTTCTTTTCTGTGGGAAACAGGACCAAATGGCTCTTTGAGCAGTTAAAGTTGCAGACCCCTGGCCTGGCCTCTTCATCTAGCTTCATAGCCTTAGCTAGCTTAGCATAGAGTTAGACGGGCTTGTCTCAGCAGCTGGGCTTCATTTGGCCCACCTCAGCTCCACCTCTTTGCCCACTGAGCTTTACTTTGGCCTTTCAGAAAACTATGGTTGACATCACAGAGAATACATTCATGTTTTATACAGTCTGCATTAAAAAGTGTGTGACATCTCCATTACTGTGCCTTTGGCCTTGATAGTTGAGCATGTTATTAACAAGTTCATCATAATTTGAATAGAGCAGGACAGATTTCCCTTGCCACAGGTCTCTGTGATTACAATTTGACTATTCTGCAAGTTTTGTCAGGAGGGCTTATTTTCCTCTCTGCAAAGTGCATTTGATGAAGCTCATGTGGAGCACTGGGAGACAGACATTAGTTTACACAAAGGCACACTTAAAAAAGGCAAACGCATCAATAGCATGATGTTTAGATTCCCAACTGATTTTCTAATTGGTGTTCAAGGCTGCTTATAATGTTGCAGCCTTGTAGACAGAAACCAGCCACCTGAGCAATATGGCAGGGCAGTTGATAAAATTAATACGGGGCTATTTTGAAGAAGACTGGCCTTTGTGGTATTATCATATCTCTGTGTTTGTGGGCTTCTATTGTCTAATCAGGATTAATCTCACTAAGAGGGTCTGCTTTCCTGTTAATTGAGGTTTGAGTTTGATTTGAGGCTTGCAGTCCTCGGAAAAGAACAGCCTGACAGCTTACCTCCACTTTGAACATATTGGATTGCTCTATGAATGATGTGTTATGAATCCATGGCACCAGAAAAAGCCAGTCATCCACCAAAAGGTAAGAATGCTTGTCAGAAGCAATGACCTTTTTAAGCATTACTGAGTATCCGATATTCTAATGGCCCATTATTTCAGATAAGCACAAACTGAATGAGTCTATTTAGGATGAGCCGTACCATTCTGTTACACAGTTGAAAAAAGGGTACAGATAGTGGTGTGAAGCAGGCGCAGAAGTTTAAGAAACAAAATCTGTTATCTATATCAAATTTAGCTGATGGAACATAGAACACTGAGAAAGCTAGCTAAATTAGTTTAGCTAAATATTACTGCAAAAATCCAATTCAATATGGCTGCGTTTAGACATAGTCATTTGTAAATTTGATATATTTGTGTTTGGGTTGTGCCATTTCATTTTGCTTAAATTTGGCTAGCTGAAATAATTAATGATTATCAGAGATAAATAATAATTACATTAACTGATACAACAAACAAGTCCATCTGGGAAGCACCACTTCTTTGAAAAGAAAAACTAACGAAACAAGCGATCTGGAATTATGATTCATAATTTACATATTTTCCACTGCTGCACAATCAATCAATTGTAATAACTACAACCAAAATTACTATGTCGATAGCTAGTTGAAGGATTTTGGAGTTCTTGGCATGGTAGAGATTGGCATCATTCACCCTGACAGGGACCAACAAGTATATTCAAAAACATTTAGTAAAACATAGCAAAGTCAGAAATACACAAACATAATCCAACTAAATATACCCAACTAAAGAACAATTGACAGAAAACAGAAAATGTCTTTGTGAATGTGTATGTCTGTATGTGTGAAAATGCCAAGAGGGGGAGACAGCAGCTCAACTGTGGCTGAATGAGACAATGGAGTAAACTGAAAAAACAGTAAAATCAAAGTTGGTTACCAACAAGACGGCCACCACTCAGACTCAGAGTCCATACATGTGCATCAGCGGGGTTGAACTGTTGCTTGGCCATGCAAACAAACTGAAGCCATGTAAACTGAAGTTATTCTGCTTGGCCCCAGACACCTTAGAGATACCTTTTCTAACAATATAGATACTCAGGGTGGCATTACTCTGGCCTCCAGCTCCACTGTGAGGAATCTGGGAGTTAACTCCTACATAAAACATATTTCCAGAACTGCCATTTTATGCCACGTAATATTGCTAAAATCAGGCCCATCTTGTCAGAAAAATTAGTCCACACAGTTGTCACTTCTAGGTTGGACTATTGCAACTCGTTATTATCAGGCTGCCCCAATAAGTCCTTAAAGACTCTCCAGCTGGTCCAGAACGCTGCTGCTTGTGTACTGTCGAGAACTAAGAGAAGAGATCATATTTCTCCTGTACTGGCTTCTCTTCACTGGCTTCCAGTAAAATCCAGAATAGAGTTTAAAATCCTTCTCCTTACCTACAAGGTTCTTAAGGGTCAGGCTACATCATATCTTAAAGAACTCATAGTACCATACTACCCCACTAGAGCACTGCACTCCAGTCGGCCACCTCTGAGCCCGATTCTGTTCAAAGTTTCTTCCTGTTAGGGGAGTTTTTCCTTGCCACTGTCACCTTAGCCTGATTCTTGCTCGTGGGGATTCTTGAATCCTTAATTTTGAATTCTTGAATTGTTGGTTCTCTTAATTAAATTAATTTGGTCTAGACCTGCTCTTTATGGAAAGCATCTTGAGATAACATTTCTTATGAATTGGCACTAAATGAATAATGATTGACTGAGTGACTGATTGATTAACTGATCGATTGATTGATTCTGATTGATCCTCTATTTAGTGAGCAGTAGTTTCTGAATATGATGAGTGTGGTCCATATTGAATTTGATTTGCAGTCACAAGCACTTTAAATCTACACCTGTAGGTCTTTATCTATGCATCTGAACCTTGTAACTTCAAGATTTGTCCTGTTTTCCACACTGACTTTCTTCTGATGTGAGGTATAGGAGATAAGGTGTCCATGCAGAGTGGCTTTAGCTGCATCCCATATCATAGCAGGAGACACTGAGGTATCTTTATTATCAAGCCAAAATAGGAAGAAATCGTTTCATCAGTCCAGTGTCTGTACGGAAATCGTTAAAAGCAGTAGATAATCTTGGATTCAATATGTTTGTAGAGGAGGATCTATCCAAAGATGTGTTGATTATGCAATTAAAATTGCTAGTTAAGGGCCTTTGCAGTAAGGATTAAACATTCAAATCGCTTCTCACATGAAACTGGGAGAGTCATAATTTGAGGCATAAACATTAACAAAAGTTATGTGTTGTTCAAGAATAAATCTGCCCTCTGGATCCTTTTCTTCGTGTTCACAAATAATAGGGGTATTCTTATATATGTAAGTATCGCTGTACCTCTCTTGCTCTTTGAATAGAAGAAATACACTTAGCCTACCCAGTCTCTCCTAAGATTTAGATGTTCTGTGTCAGATTATTTAGTTTCTTGAAGCAGTGCTAGGTCAGATTTTTGTTTTTTCAGATGTGTTAGAATCTTTATCCGTTTTATTATATGGCCAATCCCTTGGACATTCTGGTAAAGTGGACAATATTGATTAAAAATTGAAAAAGGCAGTAAGAAAGCAAACATGGACTCCCAGTCATGGTAAAAGAAGTAAAGCATAAGCTGATACAAAAATAGGCAAGTCGTTAAATAAAATTAAATAAAAGAATAAAAAGAAGAGTGTAACGGCTGGGAAACCACAAGCGGGTGGACTCAATAAGACTCAAAAGTGTCAAGATGGCGCCGCGAGAGTGGCAGCCAGTTGCAGCAGCTCATCCTCATATCAGGAGACTTTAATCATGCATCGCTGTCTGCCACTCTCCCCAAATTCCGCCAGTATGTGGACTGCTTCACAAGAGACAATAAAACCCTGGACTTACTGTATGCAAACACCAAGGATGCATACAGTTCATCACCCCTCCCCCCGCTGGGCCGCTCAGATCACAACCTGGTGAGACTACAGTCCATTTACATACCTTTGGTGAAGAAACAACCCCCCACCAAAAGGTATGTGAAGAAGTGGTCTAAGGAGGCCACTGAGGCGCTGCAGGACTGTTTTCACACCACGGACTGGGATGTGCTGTGCAGCCCCCATGGAGAGGACATCGACACTATGACCCACTGCATCACAGACTATATTAACTTCTGTGTGGAGAACACCGTACCCACCAGGAAAGTACGGTGCTTCTCCAACAACAAACCCTGGGTGACCTCAGAACTGAAGGCCCTGCTGAAGGAGAAGAAGAGGGTCTTCAGATCTGGGGACAAGGAGGAGCTGAGGAGGGTGCAGAAGGAGCTGAAGAAGAAGATCTGGGAGTGCAAGGCCAGATACAGGACCAAGATGGAGAGCCACTTGCAGACTAACAACGCAAGGGCAGTCTGGAGAGGACTAAAGACCATCTCTGGTCACAGCAGAGGCCATGAGAGGGGGCTGGAAGGAGACCAGGAGAGGGCAAACGAACTGAATCTGTTTTTCAACAGATTCAACTCTTCCCCCACCCCTCCCCCCACTCATCAAAGCATGGACCATCTCAGCACTCTGACACCCCCCTCCCCCTACACCTCCACCCCCACCCCCACCTCCACCTCCACCCCATGCCTCTCCATAACAGCTGACCAGGTGAGAAGTGAGCTGAGGAAGACCAAGGCGAGGAAGGCCGCAGGTCCTGATGGCATCAGCTCCAGACTGTTGAAGGACTGTGCAGACCAGCTCTGTCAGGTGCTCCTGCACATCTTCAACCTGAGCCTGAGTCTGGAGAGGGTACCAGCTCTGTGGAAGACTTCCTGCGTGGTTCCGGTTCCAAAGACAACGCACCCCAGGGAGCCCCACCACTTCAGACCTGTGGCCCTCACTTCTCACCTGATGAAGACCATGGAGAGGATCATCCTCAAAAACCTCCGCCCCCTGGTGAGCCCACATCTGGATCCACTGCAGTTTACCTACCAACCGAGCACTGGAGTGGATGATGCAGTCATCTACCAGCTTCACAGATCCCTGACTCACCTGGAGAACACTGGCAGCACTGTGAGGGTCATGTTCTTTGACTTCTCCAGTGCCTTCAACACCATCCAGCCGTCACTGCTCAGGGTGAAGCTGGAAAGAGCGGGAGTGGACTGTCACCTGGCTGCATGGACAACAGACTATCTCACCAACAGACCGCAGTACATGAGGCTCCAGGACTGTGTGTCTGACATGGTGGTCTGCAGCACAGGGACCCCACAGGGAACAGTACTCTCCCCCTTCCTCTTCACCCTGTACACCTCGGACTTCAGCTACAACTCTGGGAGCTGTCACCTCCAGAAGTTCTCCGATGACACAGCCATAGTAGGGAGCTCAACACCAGCAAGACAAAGGAGATGGTGATTGACTTCCGCAGGAAGACATCCCAGACTGCACCGGTGAACATCCAGGGACTGGACATTGAGAGGGTGGAGACCCTCAAATACCTGGGTGTTCACCTCAACAACAAACTGGCTGGTCTCACAACACAGACGTCCTGTACAAGAAGGGCCAAAGTCGTCTCCACCTGCTGAGGAGACTGAGGTCCTTTGGAGTGTGCAGGACTCTGCTCTGGACTTTTTATGACTCTGTGGTGGCGTCTGCAGTCCTCTATGCAGTGGTCTGCTGGGGAGGAGGGAGCACGGAGAGGGACAGAAAGAGACTGAACAGGCTGGTCAGGAGGGCCGCGTCTGTCCTGGACTGCTCCCTGGACTCCATAGAGGAAGTGTGTGAGAGGAGGACATTAACAAAACTCAAGTCCATCATGGACAACCCCTCTCACCCCCTGCACGAGACTGTGGGGCCCTCAGCAGCTCATTCCCAAGAAGGAACGCTACCGCAGGTCATTTCTCCCATCAGCCATCAGACTCTTTAACAGCAGCATCACTGGCTGATGTTAATACACTGTTTTTTCCATCCATGTCATTCCATTCCTTCATTCCTGTCCATACCTGTACATTTCTGAACCAAAGTGTAAATATCCCATAGTGTAAATATTTATTTCATCACAGCCATATATTTATATTTATATTTATTTTGCTATTGCTATTTTTTCTTTTACTATTGCTTCTTTTCACTCTCCCTGTTCAATTGTTGCTGCTGAAACTTAAGATTTTAAGATTTAAGATTTTATGAAAATGCGTCAGGTTAGGTCAGGGTAAAACCATAGATGGATGGAGGATATCAAGCTTCTTTAGAGCTGGTCTGAGTAGAGCCTCTCTTTTCGTTGAAAAATGCACCAAGATGCTTCTTGGGACCTTGTTTGAAATGAAAGCCAGGGCTCAGTGAGTACGTCCAGCAGAGGTACGTCAGCAGGTAGCTCCAACTTTTCAGGAAGATTATCTATCTTTCTCCACGTTGTCAGCTTAAAGCTATAGCAGCTCTACAGTCTTCTCCATAATGGTTAGGTTACACTCATATTTGCCACAGACATCCCTGCTCCTCCTTAAGCTTCTGTAGGTCAGCCACTCAGTTAGAAAGATTAGAGTGAGAGCTTTTGACAGATGTAACAGATGTTTTAATTTCACTCAGGGCTCTGTCAATAACATCCAGGTCTGCACTGACTGATTCATCCATGCAATTCACATGGGATGCCACAGACTTCACTAAAATATGTTCCCTAGTAGCCAGTTGCTCTGGGATACTAGCTTTGTCCTATTGGTCCTCGTTACCAACTAAGGTATCCACCTGCTGAGCCCCAGTATGGGGACCAATCAACGAAAAAATTTGAAAATCTTTGTTGTGTTCGGGTTTAATCATCTTGCTTGTTTGGAGGAAGATTTTTTTAGGGCCTAGGGCATGGCAAAATCTCAAGCAGCCAATATTTCTGTGAGAATGGGAAAATATGTAAGTGTTGTCACATGATGGATTATAGAGTTTAACCACGGCTATTAAGATTTGGCTGCTACATATACATGTGAGCAAATATTTTCTCTCAAAGCACTGAATATGAGCAAACTAAGGTCAAACACGACTGCCTTTGAATCTCCACAAGAGACTTTTTCAGTCCAGGCCCAGCACCATTCAACTCAATGAGTGAGTTTTAAGCACTAAGTGCTTAAATTTTACAAGGAAGCAAGAAACAACTAGAAAATTTCCCGCAGAAATTTTAGGCGTGGGCCACCGTGGTGCGTGCGACGTCCGTATTGCTAAACAGACCTCACTTTGAGCGCCACCACAGATCGCTCAAGACGTGTGAGTGAGTCAGTGAGTGTGTGTGAGAGAGAGAGAGAGAGTGTGTATGTGAGTGTGAGTGAGTGTGTGTGTGTGAGTGAGTGTGTGTGTGTGAGTGAGTGAGTGAGTGTGTGTGAGTGAGTGTGTGAGAGAGTGAGTGTGAATGAGTGTGTGTGAGTGAGTGAGTGTGTGAGAGAGTGAGTGTGAATGAGTGTGTGTGAGTGAGTGAGTGAGTGTGTGTGTGAGTGAGTGAGTGTGAGTGTGTGAGAGAGTGAGTGTGAATGAGTGTGTGAGGGAGTGAGTGCGAGTGTGTGAGTGAGTGAGTGTGTGTGTTTGACAGAGTGAGTGTGAGTGTGTGTGAGTGAGTGAGTGTGAAGTTGAAGGATGTACAGATGTGACTGTGACTGTTGAGAGTCAACACGTAGTTGTTTGTATGTATGTCAGTGTGAGTGAGTGTGTGTATGAGTGAGTGAGTGTGTGTGTGTGTGTGTGTGTGTGTGAGAGAGTGAGTGTGTGTGTGTGTGTGTGTGTGTGTGTGTGTGTGTGTGTGAGTGAGTGTGTGTGAGTGTATGTGTGTGAGAGTGAGTGTGTGTGCCTCTGAAAATGAGGGTTTTACTTGAGTGTCATAGCTTTGGCGTGTGGCCCAGTGGACAGAGGAGGGTCTGCTGAACACGTACGTGTAGTTTTGAGGTCTCTAACTTGTGAGATGAGAGAGCTGGAGCAGGTTAGAAAAGTGGTTGCGTCTGCCTCCCTCCTCAGATTGTGCTGTCAGTTAACATGGCACTTAATGCGGCAGTTGATCTCAGTCCCCGACACTTGGAGGCTCGTAGCGGGTAGCTGCGTGCGTTTCTGTGTGTCCAAAGTCATACCGTTTTTTTGATGATTTTTCTGCTCCTCTCCACTCTTGCGATGACATCACCCACTCTAGCTCCTCATTCATTTTCTATGGAGCGATTTTTGGTGCACGTTTTGGCGCTTTGCACTCCGACCTCTGAGAAAAGTCATAGCAACTCGACCGCCGCCGAGCCACACGTTTTGGTGCGTTTTTTGTGTGTGTGGTGCAAAAGCTCTGGGAGGAGTAGCGAAATTAAATTTTGCTACGGAAGAAGAATAAGTATAAGTCAAAAAATAAGTATTGAGAATAACAATAGTGGGCCTTGCTTGCAAGCGGCCCACTTTTTTAATTTAATGAAAAAATGGGAAGAAGGTCCCATTTTCAATTAAATTAACAAAACAACCAATTCCTCATTTTGGAGAGAATTTAGAAAGGAGTGACTTTGGATGATGGGAAATTATAACTAATAATAATGCCAAAATCAGGCCCATCATATCCACTGATGATGCAGAAAAATTGGTCCATGCATTTGTCACTTCTAGGTTGGACTATTGTAACTCATTATTATCAGGCTGCCCCAATAAGTCGTTAAAGACTCTCCAGCTGGTCCAGAATGCTGCTGCTCGTGTTCTGACGAGAACTAAAAGAAGAGACCACATTTCTCCTGTACTGGCTTCTCTTCATTGGCTTCCAATAAAATCTAGAATAGAGTTTAAAATCCTTCTCCTCACCTACAAGGCTCTTAAGGGTCAGGCCCCATCATATCTTGAAGAGCTTATAGTACCGTACTACCCCACTAGAGCACTGCGCTCCCAGAATGCAGGCCTACTGGTGGTTCCCAAAGTCTCCAAAAGTAGTTCAGGAGGCAGAGCTTTCAGCTATCAGGCTCCTCTCCTGTGGAACCTCCTTCCAGTTTGGGTTCGGGGGGCAGACACCCTCTCTACATTTAAGAGTGGACTAAAAACCTTCCTTTTTGACAAAGCATATATTTAAGGGCTAGCTCAGGCCTTAGACCAGCCCCTAGTTATGCTGCTATAGGCTCAGACTGCCGGGGGACTCCTATGGTGCACTGAGCTCCTCTATTCTCTCTCCTCCTCTTCCTCTCCATCGTTATGTCTCACGTCAGCCAAATGTCTGCCTCTAACTTGCTATCTTCCCCGGAGCGTTTCTGTGCTTTCTCATCTCTCAGGTTCCTGTGGATCCTGTGGATCCTGGTTCTGGCCCTGCTGATGTGGTTCTCTGGTTCCTATGGATCCTGGTCCCGGTCCCGCTGATGTGGTTCCCTGGTTCCTATGGATCCTGGTCCTGGTCCCGCTGATGTGGTTCTCCACCAGCCAATGGATGTGCGTCTGTCCAAGGCTACAGCCTGTCCGTCCTTGGGAGCTGGACCTCTCCTTCATTGTGGTGCTCCCGGAGGTTTCTCTTTTCCCACTGGGTTTTTTGAGTTTTTCCTTCCCGAAGAAGGAGGGTCATAAAGGGCAGGTGATGCCTCGGACTGATCCACCGGACTGATCCATTGGCCTCATCGATTGCTGGACTCTTTATTAGATTGTTTGTTCGCTTACACTTGTTTATTTCAGTGAACTTTGTAAAGCACTATGAGACACTGTTGTGATATTGGGCTATACAAATAAAATTTAATTTAATTGAAATTCAATAACTAACAATTGATTGACTGATTGATTGATTGATGCCAAGGCAGTACGACAAATGGTCCATACCTGAGGCTCTAGAGACTGCCAAGCAAAGGCTCATAGCCCTAGCTACCTGACTAAAGAGATACACAGGAGAAGCAGAAGCCAGGAGAATAAATAGGATGTTCTTTACCAAACCACTCAAAGTGTACTCTCAGTGGCAAGGTAATAACACAGGAACAGATCTGCCCATGGCTGAGACTGAACAGCACTGGAAGAGCATATGGAGAGGGAGGCATCACATTAACACAAATGCTCAGTGAGTGTCAGGTACGAAGAGCCAGAGGAGACAGCACTGGGCCCGAACATGATCCACAACTACTGGCTAAAGAAACTAACTGCACTCAATGAACACCCTGCAGCACAGATGAACCAACTGCTGATGGATGGGCCCCACCCAGAGCAATTAACACATGAGGGACTGCCAGAAGGCTGTGATTCCAAACAATTAGCCTCTGTACAACATGGAAGCTCCTGTCGGGCATCATAGTAACAAAGATGAGCAGGCACATGGCCCAATACATGAGCAGGTGCCAAAGGGGGGATTTTTTTGTGTATGTGTGTGTTTATGTATATGTATTGTATTGTTTTTACAGATAAAGGGACAGAAGTTCCATTTGTTCAAATACATTTACATCAATCCACCAATCAGAAGAGAGGAAAAACTGCAGGAGATCTAATCAGCTAATCCCTTTCAGCTGTGTGTAACCCTTAAAAACCATAGGTCGTATCGCTGAACGGATTTTGCTGTAGGAGGAGTTTGCATTCATGTTAATAATATAGAACAAGATAACAATAGTGTGAGTGCTAACTCAGCATTCATAATAGTCAATTATTTATAATTATATAAATTATATATAAATATATATAATTTATATTATATTATTATGGGTTATTGTCATGATTTTAACAACTGTTTGGTTTTGGTTTGCTTTAATGTTGTTCAGTGAGTTTAAGTATTGTGATGTGTTAGTTTACTGTGTAGCCACACTGTTAAGTTGACTATTTCTGCTCACTCAGACACAAGGTCATGCTTGTAACTAACCATCCTTTTTTAACCTGGCACCTTTAGCTTACACACTCACATATAAACCCATACAAATTGGTCTTCCGAGAGACAAAGCTGCTGCACAGCTTCATATTCGCCTTTGTCTTCTTCTGACCCACATACCAGGGATCTGAGTGGCAGCCATTTTGTATGTAGTCAGCTTTTAATTCTCCCACCTTTTGTAGTCCATCTTCCCTTCATTTGCATATTCACATGCACACACAGCCACATACACACTCTCTATATTGTTCTTTGGCCAGGCACATTTAGTTAGTTTGTATGTTTGACTTTGCCATGTTTCAATACATGTTTTAATACACACACTGTACACACAGTTGTTGTACAAGAGTGAACACTGCCAACCTCATCTCTGTCAAGAACTCCGAAATCCTTCAACTTATCAATATGGTAATTTGGTTGCGGTTATTAAGTTAGTTATCAATCATAAAGCCAAATTGATAATAATAATAATAATATGTATGGTTGAAGGAGTTCTGAGAGGTACTGAAGAGCGAGGTCGTGGAGGCAGCATATTTTTGACGCCCGTATCAGACTACTGTCTACAACAATAGAAATGTCTGTTGTGTACAAATCACAGAAAATTATACTTTTACAGACACTTTTCCTAACTCTTTGACTCTTTAGCAAGTTAAATCATATGAAGCCATTGCAATTTGTTTTTCACCCAGCTGTCATGTGCACTTGTGTATCTAATAATACTGTTTGTGGCTTGTTGTTTAAGAAAAAAGAGTGTTGTCCTTACTTAAGTGACAGGGAGTAGTCATTCTTGCTCGTCTCGCTGTTTCTCACCAGGTAGCTGGACTCCTTACACAGCTTGAGCAGAGACTCCGCATCTGTTCGACTGATCGCTCCATGGTACCAGCTAGAAAGAACAATAGGAAATAAGGATAAGATGGTAGCGGAACAAAGGAAAATGGAGTAAAAGGGTCAAAGTGGCCCATGAACAAAAAGGCTACAGTATCTGAAATAAAGTGCAGCCATAACAAAGCAAGACCAAGATCCAACTCACAACTGACTTTCCAGGGGCATGGTGGGGTCAATACGCTCCCCAAGAGAAGAGCTACAGTGATCCTGTGAAGTCATTTTGGTGTCGACAAGACAGTCACTGGAATGTTGCTGCAGTGGGCGGGTTTTCCCCTCCTTTGTCGGCGACATCTGAGACCTTTCCACACCATCAACCTGGACTATAATGAAGGAAAATCCAACAGCTGAAACATTTTAGACCATGATGGATATTTTAAGAGTGACACCATTCAAAGCTCTTATAATAGTACAACATAGTCCTCTACAGTATGTATACTTAAGCTAGTCTTCATGTTAAGGTCACTTGTAAGTTGGACATTTGTTATGGCATAAATTGTTGTTTAACATATCAACTAAACAAGAACATAGACATAAGGGGTGTGAGAATCCAGGCTGTGGTTTCACAGATGCGCGCACACACACACACACACACACACACACACACACACACACACACACACACACACATTCATCCAATAGAAGGACATGTATACACAATGGAATCATACCACACTTTGTACTAATTCCTGAGAGAGAAAAATACACACACATACAAACTTTCTCCAAACAACTAGAAAAGCATACCTGTGTCATATGCACAAATATGCACACAAATCACATACATACTGTTGTGCCTTAGCCACATGGCCAGACAAAAGAGCGGCCTGCTTGTAACCACAAAGCCTACAACACAGGAATTTTCTTAAACGGCGGTGCCGTAAGGAAACTAGGTAGGGGGACGGTCCTAGGACCCGCACCTTGGGCCCTCATTGGGAGAAAACCCAGGAGCCGCTGAGAGACGGCTGTGACGTCACCACAGGTATAAGACCGGTGAACGCCAGAACCACGTCCTCTTCCCATCGTGACGCAAGTTGCTGCAGGAGGTGACCCGAAGAGACTCTTCTCCCCCCTTTTATCTAGATAACGGCCTTTTCCCCCGCTCGCTGGACGAGTTAATACCTCGTTTTTGTCCCCTTCGTTTGTTTTAGTTTAGTTTCGTGTCCACACCGGACACATCAGGATCCTTAGGGAAATTACCGAGCAACCCGCGGTTTTTCCCATACTCTTGCCTGCAGAAGGGAGAGACAGAACGCCATCCTCTCCAGAACTAGAAAGAATTTAACGCCACGTTCTTCTTTTTCAATAAGTCGACTCCCACTGCTCCCGTGCTGCCATTCACGGACCAGTGAGCCCGGAATACACCAGAGACGTGTTTCACGGACTCCTCGCCGCCAGGACTACACACTGATCGCACACAGAGCGATCTCAAGTAAGAGGTTTATGTCTGGGCAGAGATAGTTAATACTGATTGTGTGGTTTACTGTATTCTTGCTGCTAAAACTGAAGCTATAAGCTAAGAGTTGTCGGACCGCCGTGTCCTGTTTTGTTTTCAAAGATTTGTGCTGTTTGTTATTTGTTTCCTTAAGTTTCTGTTTGTTACAGTTAATGATATTCATGCCAAGCGTGTTTTTCTGTTAGCTGTGCTTTTCTTGTCTTGCATAGCCGTGCAAGGAATTCTTGCGGTGGTAGTAACCAACACGTGGAGAGCCGGTAACGCTGTTTTATCGATTAAAGGGCCAGCGCCGCTGTCGGTGAACTAGAGTTATCGACCGTGCCGCTGAGTGATAAAACAGCTGGTTATCGGTTAAACGGTTAAAACCATCGCTTCTGCACTCTCCCCTTTATTTCTTGTACTAACAACCCTCTTACACTCACATACATCCTACATACATATAGTAAACAGGCGCAGTCGGCGCCATTACAGTCAGTCTATTGTTCAGGCTAGTTACAGTAGCCACCAAACGCACGTGCCGCAGTGACCTGCCTCCAGCGTTTAAGCCGGTAACTACAGCCGCTAGGACACCCTCAAGGCTGTCCTGTACCCTAGTGTTTCAGGCCTGTAATCGCAGTTACTGTACACACGTGGTAGTGTTCAGACTATTAATTACAGCCCTGTGGTGCACTAGACCCCTCTCTTCAAACTCTCGCGGCTCATCCGCCATCTTAAGAGTCGGACGTGATGTAATCACCTCCGTGACTACGTCGCCACGCGACTCCAACCCTCTCTCTCCCTCTCTCACACACACCCACACACACCCTCTCACACCTATACACACACACACACACACACACTCCCTCTCTCCCTCATACACACACACTCTCACATACACACACGCTGAATGTTTTGATTATGCTGTTTTATTAATCATTTGTGAATAGCTATTTGATTATTTGCATAGGAGGATTTGATCAACAATGTATCATTGATTGTGATCGATGTGCTGAGTTTAATTAAAATATAAAGTGATAACAGCTGGTTGCGATAGTCTGTGCTCGAATTCAATCCTTCAAGTCCACTTGAATGTAAGATAGTGTCTTTAAATATCAACATTTTAAGTGAACTTATCTTGAGACTATTTCATAGATTGGTTATTGGTCCCTGACTCCAGGGTGGTGCCCCGATATTGTTTTAATTAAATTAATAATTTTTGTGATATTAATAAGGACACATAGAAGTGTCCGGTCTTATTAATAATAAATTTTCATAATTTTCACCAATAACCAAACTAGCCCTTCCAATGCACAACAATACGCACTGCATGTTAATCATTAAACTGGCTTTTACAACTCACACAGTCAACTGTGGATATGATAAGCTCTCTTAACAACCTCGGAGAAAAGTGTTTGATGGTGTGTAGGGGGCTGGATCATTATTTACAAAAGCAAACATGAGAAGAGAAGATTCTGCCTATGAGGACAAAAAAAGTGAATTTTCACTTCTGTCAGGGGGTTATGAAGTCTAGAAGAATGAAACATTGGATGGTGGAGATTGAAGTAGTGGTGTGAGCTTATAGTACCGTACTACCCCACTAGAGCACTGCGCTCCCAGAATGCAGGTCTACTGGTGGTTCCCAAAGTCTCCAAAAGTAGTTCAGGAGGCAGAGCTTTCAGCTATCAGGCTCCTCTCCTGTGGAATCTCCTTCCAGTTTGGGTTCGGGGGGCAGACACCCTCTCTACATTTAAGAGTAGACTAAAAACCTTCCTTTTTGACAAAGCATATAGTTAAGGGCTGGATCAGGCCTTAGACCAGCCCCTAGTTATGCTGCTATAGGCTCAAACTGCCGGGGGACTCCTATGGTGCACTGAGCTCCTCTATTCTCTCTCCTCCTCTTCCTCTCCATCGTTATGTCTCATGTCAGCCAAATGTCTGCCTCTAACTTGCTATCTTCCCCGGAGCGTTTCTGTACTTTCTCATCTCTCAGGTTCCTGTGGATCCTGTGGATCCTGGTCCTGGCCCTGCTGATGTGGTTCTCTGGTTCCTGTGGGTCCTGGTCCCGGTCTCGCTGATGTGGTTCTCTGGTTCCTGTGGATCCTGGTCCTGGTTCTGCTGATGTGGTTCCCTGGTTCCTATGGATCCTGGTCCTGGCCCCGCTGATGTGGTTCTCCACCAGCCAATGGATGTGCGTCTGTCCAAGGCTACAGCCTGTCCGTCCTTGGGAGCTGGATCTCTCCTTCACTGTGGTGCTCCCGGAGGTTTCTCTTTTCCCACTGGGTTTTTTGAGTTTTTCCTTCCTGAAGAAGGAGGGTCATAAAGGGCAGGTGATGCCTCGGACTGATCCACCGGACTGATCCATTGGCCTCATCGACTGCTGGACTCTTTATTAGATTGTTTGTTTGCTTACACTTGTTTATTTCAGTGAACTTTGTAAAGCACTATGAGACACTCTGTTGTGATATTGGGCTATACAAATAAAATTGAACTGAAATTGAATTGAATTGAATCATCTGTGTGTGTATGTACATGTGTGTTTTAGCCATTACACCCCTGTCATCCAACAGTGTCCATCTGTCACAGCACCCTTAATGGTGGAAAAAGACCTACTTTGAGCCACTGACTTGCTTCTCAAGCAATAACAGCAACAACTATATGACAACCTTTAGTTTTAGATGGCTGACTGTTTAAAGGTTTAAGATTAACACATCAAATCTGAACCCTTGATGGAATGACTTATTGTAGTGTGAAGCTCACAGACACTGGATTGTCTCTGTCTTTGGAGCGCTCAGTCACTAAAGGCCAGTTCCGCTTCTAGTCTTTAATTATCCTTATGGAATGGTCAATGAAATAGTTTTTTCAAAACTTCTGAATCACTGCAACTGCGAGAGACATTCAGCATGTATAAATGTGCACAAAAAATATTAAGCTGATTAGTCAAAAGTAGCCATGGACAGACAGGTGATTCCTGCAAATACAGTATTTTTTACTTTTGATACAGTAAGAACATTTTGCTAATAATACCTCTGTACTTTTACTTGAGATGAATACAGCATTACTTTTACTAAAGTAAAGGAGCACTTCTTCCACCACTGTGACTGAATATGACACAACTGCAGCTAAAGATGCTGTGGGATACTGTGTTGCTGTTTTAGCTGCAACCACCAGGGGCTCCCCTTCACCTCCACTCAAATTCACATTCAATTTGATGGCCTTGAGCTCCCTGACCAACCATTGTTATCTTGGCCTTTGCACTTTTGTTTGTTGTGCTATGGCTAAGTCTGAAAATGACAACCAAATCATATTGTTGCATGAATTGGAGGAGGAGGAGGCTGTAGCTTCACGTCCTCAGGTATCTGATGCTTGAACTACAAGCAGTCATGATGATGATGGCCCTGTATTGCATGTACACATTACATGCAGTATTAGTTCTCTACTTTTTCATACAGTCCATTCCAGCCACATGCTGACTGCTGGGAATACAGTTCAAGTAAGATGATTATACAGTATACACGTATGTGTAAGGATGAGAAAGCGTGTTTCCATGGAAACTGACCAGGGGGACAAAGGAGATGCATCTTTGCTCAGCTCATTCCTGACAACTGTGACAGACCACAACAGCCATTTGCTCTCTCTCCCACTTTCACTTTTAAGTTCTCTATTCAAAGTCCTTACTCCTTTTCTCCCCCTGACATTTTCTTTAGATCTCACGCATTCCAATTTTGTCTCTGTTTTTGTTTGTGAAGGACAGAAAAAATAGTGGAAAATGGACTGTGGAGGAATGACTGCTCCTGTATAGGTAGAAAATAGGCGTGACAGAGCAGTAATAGCTTTGATCTGTTATCTCCACCATTTCTGATGGCTCTAATGCAGGAACTATCTGTTACTGATCATGTTTGATCCTGAATAAATGCTAAAGTTAACCTGATTAAACATTATATTACATTACATTCGAATGTTTTCAGTTCACCAGTGATGTGAGGCTAGAATCTGCTAGGTATCTGCTAGTGTTGTGTAAGGAAGAATATTGCTATCTTGGTTTTTCCACACTCCATTTCTCAGTATATCTACAGCCCACTCAGCCATCCAGAGCTGTGACTTTTCCACAGGCAGAAGACTATTACCCTGAGGAGACAGTCTCCAAACTAAACAAAAGCTATTAATTTATTTGCTCAACAGTGAATAGACCCATGTCTGCTTCAATTGCCTGCTCTACTGTTGTAGAATAATGTTTTAGTGCTGAATATATATCAGTGGGAGTGAGTCAAACAATTCCTCCTCGTGCTTCATTCTGTGGAGCACACAGCTTGAGACATGGCCGACAAAAGATTGACAAGAGAAGTGGCCGTATGAGAACAAAAGACCTGAGAGGCAGCTAAAGAGGAACAAGAGGGTGAACACACACACACCTTCCCATACACATAAATACACAAAGACACGTACATAAATGTGCAAGGGCATCTGTGTGTGTTATCAGTATTGTTGCTTGTAAAGCACAGCAAATGAAATTTGTGTATCAGATTGAACTGTCAGTCAGATGGTGACTGATGGCTGAACGTCCTGCGCCCTTCAGACACAGCTTCCTTTGCAGAACTCCATAGACAGAAACACAGAGGAGACAGAAGAGGGAGGTTAAAATTAAACTGATGATAATGAATACACTTCAACTAATCCATAAGTGCTGCAATATGATTCAGCACAGGGCAGCACAATACCAGAAAAGATAATACAATAAGAACATGGTAAGACAGAATTATAGTAGCCCTTTAACACTATCAAAACATTTTAAATAAGGAAAAATTTATCAAAAATGTAGTAAAAAACAAGTGCATCACTGACACTTCTAAAGCCACCTCTGAGCAAAGTTCTAGAATAAGGCAGGCTAATTAATCTTCATTCAGGAGTACCTCCTGTCAAAAAGGATGACTTGTCTGAGGGAAGAGGTATGCTGTCCACTGCTGAAAATTAAGGTGTAAAAAGGGTGAAAATCAAATTTTCGAGTTAGTGAAATGATTAACAAGTCTGCCTCTAATAAGAATGTGCTGCGGTACGCCTTGCTTGCCCACTGCTGTGGGTCTGCACAATTCCCACTGCTACGATTACTATTATTAGTCAACATCCACTACTTAGATAATAATATAGAATAATAATAATTACTATTCATATATACATTATTCAATTCAATTCAATTAAATTTTATTTGTATAGCCCAATATCACAACAGAGTGTCTCATAGTGCTTTACAAAGTTCACTGAAATAAACAAGTGTAAGCGAACAAACAACCTAATAAAGAGTCCAGCAGTCGATGAGGCCAAAGGATCAGTCCAGTGGATCTGTCCGAGGCATCACCTGCCCTTTATGACCCTCCTTCTGCGGGAAGGAAAAACTCAAAAAACCCAGTGGGAAAAGAGAAACCTCCGGGAGCACCACAGTGAAGGAGAGATCCAGCTCCCAAGGACGGACAGGCTGTAGCCTGGACAGACGCACATCCATTGGCTGGTGGAGAACCACATCAGCGGGGCCAGGACCAGGATCCATAGGAACCAGGGAACCACATCAGCAGAACCAGGACCAGGATCCACAGGAACCAGAGAACCACATCAGCGGGACCGGGTCCAGGACCCACAGGAACCAGAGAACCACATCAGCAGGGCCAGGACCAGGATCCACAGGATCCACAGGAACCTGAGAGATGAGAAAGTACAGAAACGCTCCGGGGAAGATAGCAAGTTAGAGGCAGACATTTGGCTGACATGAGACATAACGATGGAGAGGAAGAGGAGGATAGAGAATAGAGGAGCTCAGTGCACCATAGGAGTCCCCCGGCAGTCTGAGCCTATAGCAGCATAACTAGGGGCTGGTCTAAGGCCTGAGCCAGCCCTTAAATATATGCTTTGTCAAAAAGGAAGGTTTTTAGTCTACTCTTAAATGTAGAGAGGGTGTCTGCCCCCCGAACCCAAACTGGAAGGAGATTCCACAGGAGAGGAGCCTGATAGCTGAAAGCTCTGCCTCCTGAACTACTTTTGGAGACTTTGGGAACCACCAGTAGACCTGCATTCTGGGAGCGCAGTGCTCTAGTGGGGTAGTACGGTACTATAAGCTCTTTAAGATATGATGGGGCCTGACCCTTAAGAGCCTTGTAGGTGAGGAGAAGGATTTTAAACTCTATTCTAGATTTTACTGGAAGCCAATGAAGAGAAGCCAGTACAGGAGAAATGTGGTCTCTTCTTTTAGTTCTCGTCAGAACACGAGCAGCAGCGTTCTGGACCAACTGGAGAGTCTTTAACTCAACATTGTCATGTTATTCACAGTTGTCATAATGCTCATTATTAGTCATATTGCTATTATCACTGACATAGTCACTATTGCTGTGCTGTGTTTGACTGACCATTTATATGTAGATGTAATATCTATCCTTCCACACTGCATTTAAATTTTGATAATGAGGTTGGACGGCTATGGGGGATTTTCCTGAACTGTAATAGATATTGTTTTTCTGGGTCTATATTAGAACAAACCACAGTAGCCAAAATAACACACATACAGGCCCATAGATCTTTCCCCTGACTCAGCAAATCTGGAGTTTGTAAGTAGCCCTGTTATATACAGTTGCTTACATACAGATGACTGATGTCTTGGTGTATGACTGAGGGACTGCCTGCACGCTGAGGTCACGAGCACTTATTGTCACTGTATTCACAAGGGTTGTGTAGGCCATCCCCCCCGATGTCTGCCACAGTAACCTTTGACAACAAAGATGTAGAGTAGGGCCATACTGTCTCAGACAAAGAGAAGATCACTTTACACCTAGAGACCAATCTTTAACCCGCTTGCATTACGGAGGGCCCCAGACCCTTTCCCATGGATTTAAGGACATAAATCAACTGCTTGCCCTGTCCTTGCCTGTAGCACACAGCAGTGTTCTCTTACATGGCAACCAACTGTCACAGCAGTTCATGAAATAGTGACTAATCTACTAATTTTCCATTTTTTCATGCCTCTCTGCATGACTTTCAAATTAATGTACTTCAGTTGGAATATCATTCGTACCTGCATCACAGGTGGCACTCAGGAGTACAGAGGCACTACTTTCTTTTCTTTTTACTGTAATCATGCCATTACTCAACTTCTGATCACAAGATTTTATGCTTGTTTTTTTTTTTATCATTTTATTTTAATTCTATCAGCATGTATTGATTTTAATTCTATCTTGCACATTTGATAAATCAGTAATACAATAGATTAATGCTATGGCCATCCCTTTTAATTCATTTCTCTTTCGATTCTGAGAATTCATGTTTTTTTTTTGTCCGTTTTTTTATTACCGGAAGCAGCTTATTACCCAAAAGCCTGAACTGTTGCTATGGAAACACTTTCCCTGCTTTCTGTTAATGATATATAACATTTCTCAAGATAAAAGGTGTCCTTGATAACTTAAACTTAATTATGTCTCCCTAGATTATGAAAAATCAAGTCTTTTTTCTGTTCTGCATAGCATAATGCTATTGAAGTGCATCATGTTGAGGCAGCATTAGATTACTGCGATTCGGAATTTTCATGTATTTTGGACAGTGCATGAAGGAGTTACATGTCACTTCCTGTGTCCCCTATGTGGCGCTAGAGAACAGTCACTAATCACATCCTGTATTCCAGTATATGAAGTGTTGACTACACTGTGAAAATTTCATGCAAATCAAATGATTATTGGCATGGAGGGGTTACTTCCTGTTTCCACCAGGTGGCACAATGAGTGTAGTTCTACATGTACTACATGTACGTGTTCAGCAGACCCTCTTCTCTCCACTGATCAAATTTGAAATGGCTGTGATTAACCTGCTGAGAGAGAGAGACGTTCGAGAAAAAAACATGCACTTCCTCCCACCACTAGGTGGCGCTATGACTATTGTTTAAAAATTGGCATGTACATGTCTTCAGAGCTGGACAGTCATCAAACGGTATAAATTTGGTGAAGATAGGACCTTGTACAGTGGAGTTACAGCACTTTAAATGCTCATGGCGAAGGAAAATGTATTATCGAAAATCGCAGCGTTGTCACGGCAACAGCTTTTGACGGAGGCACACAGTTTTCACTACAGACCAACATCAACGTCTTGAGGCTTTCCTGACCAAATTTGAAGTGGATCTGATCAACTGGCTGGTCTTGAGCCATAATGTAAAACATAGCATTTCCTGTCGCCACCAGGTGGCGCTATGACTGTGAATGAATATTGACATGTAGACGTCTTCAGGGCGGGACTCTCATCAAACATGCCAAGTTTGGTGCTGATTGGATCATGTACAGTCAAGTTATTAACAACTTCCTGTTTGACTGCAAGTCATGGCGAGACACTGAACTTTGACAGCTCGTCACGCCCAAACCGTTAAAGTTTTGTAGAGACCTTTAATAACTTTTCATCGTTGATGCCTTCTCTACCAGCTGACCAAGTTTGAAGTCGATCGCTTCAACCCCCTCGGACTAGTTCGTTCATTTACGTCCCCTGTAAATCGCCAAAAATGCATGAAAAATCCAATATGGCTGACTTCCTGTTGGGTTTAGGTCATTGCTCCAAGAGACTTTTTTGTTCGTCTTGAAGAGATACATGAACCCACAGAATTTCGTACACGTACATAAAACGCAGTTCCGGGCTGAGTTTAGGGGGCGCTCCAGAGCCATTTTGCCACACCCATTTGCGAAACCTATAAAATACATAATTTTCCACCACAACTGAATTTTCTGCAAACTTTCATGAGTTTTCGTGCATGTTCAGGCCCCCAAAAATGCAATTCATTGGAGAAAAGGAGAAGAAAAAGAATAATTCCTTGCATTTCAACTATGTTTTCGGCCCCCTGGTTGCTTGCATTTCACGTATTTTTTCAACCCCTTCGTGCTCGGGGCCTATGGGGTCCTCACACCTCTTGGTTCTTGGGCACTGACATGTTTCCTTCACTGCATGTTTTTCATCCACAAATTTCAATAGGGTCCTCGGTCCTTGGTGCTCAGGCCCTAATAACAACCTCCAGGGTTGTGTCAGTAATAGCCTATGCGTGCATCGGTATAGGAATGAGAATGGGTTGATCTTTTCAGCCCTAAGCCAAGCACTTCAGTCCTTTCTTCAATTCAATTCAATTTATTTGTATAGCCCAATATCACAACAGAGTTGTCTCACAGTGCTTTACAAAGTTCACCGAAATAAACAAGTGTAAGCGAACAAACAATCTAATAAACCAGTAGTAATGCCCTATGTTGTCGACTGTATTGTAATATCTGAAGGTGCCTTATTATGGGCACTACATCTGCTAAAAAAGAAGGAATGAAACAAACAAAAAGCTTAACTTTATAAAATGGGCCTTCAAAGTGCTCTTAGAATTTAGATGCGCAATGTCTTGAGTCCAATAATTGAGAAGTGAATTAGGTTGTAAGCGCTCAATATGTAATTAATAAACAATTTATAACAAGTTATAACACTGTTGTCATACATCAATATGTGCTCACCATTTGGCAAGATCCACTTACTGCTTACTAATCTTACTTGATGACATTTTTAACTGGCAAAAGGGAGCTTTATTGTAAGGTGTAAACACATCATCATTAACACATTGCCATAGCCTGGTAAGTACCTATCGTAAAAAACCCAAATTAGACACTGAATGTCTGAATGCAAAGTAAACATGTCAAAATAAAAATAATATCAGCATAGTATACATGTCTTAATTGTAAAATGCTCCATTTGAAATAAGGCATAATTCAGAATATCCAAGCAGAATATGCTGTTTACATGATCTGTAACAAATACAGAATATTGTCATATTTAAAATAATAGAGGAATATTAGCATGCATGTAAATGTAGTCAATGTCCTTTGTAGCCAGCTGAAATAAGGCATGTCCAATAAGGACATCTGCAAGAATGGGATAGTATAGAGCAGGGGTCGGCGACCCGCGGCTCCGGAGCCACATGTGGCTCTTTCATCTGTCTGCTGCGGCTCCCTGTGGCTTTGAAAACTAAATAATGACTATTTAACTCTCTAAGACCTAACGGCCCGTTAGCATTTCGGGCGCACTAAGCACTTCGTTAGCATTTCAGGTATGCTTCGGCCCGCCGGCAGGCCCGAAGTGCACAAATGCTCTGGATTCCCGTAATTCCGTCACAGTTTGTGCTTTCGGAAAAATTCCAACGGTTTCTGAGAGCTGAGACATTGCGCTTTACAGCCAATATGGTGTCATTATGATAATTTCACTCGCATCTCTCCCGGAAACCCGCAAAGCAAACTTTTTTTCCCCAGGGAAATCGATGGAAATGTTTTGTTCCTTTCTGTATATATTTCTGCCAGATTGTATATGTATTTTGATACAATAAAGGTGATTTCATTTGTGTTCATGTGTTCTGAAGGCAATTTATTTCATTAGTAAAGGCATGAATCTATACATATTATTAAAATTTAGGATGTAAGGGTTGTATTGATGTATAGTAAATTAAAATACTCCAAAAAGTGGGACTACAGTATGTAAAAATGTAAAATAAAATGCTCTGGCAGATTTATGGTAGACCATAAAGGGCTAATTAAAATGTGTTTTATTTTAGTCCATTAGTTTTTGAAATGTAATTCTAAATTTGAAGATTATATTATGTGTCACAACCGCCAATGTGCAACACAGACCTGTGTGAAGATGACGTGTAGACACTGTTCGCTGAGGTTCAGGAGCTAAAATCACATCAACCAAGTAAGAGAAATATTTTAATAATCTACTATTTTGCATATATTCATATTTTTTTCATTGTTCAGTGAAATAGTCCATTTGTTATTCAGGTTGACAGCTGACTGGACGCTCCAATAAAAGGATGAAGGCACAAAAGAGGACGGCATTTTTGGTTTGCTGCCGATGGATCATTTAAGTTCGTTAAATACAAGAAGGACTAAAATAGACATTGCGGATTTTATTTAAAAGTAACCTTCAACCCAGCGTCTTTTTCAAAATGTTTTTGTTGCATTCAGAAATGTCATTTCATTTTCTCTGTAGCAGTTCATTGATTACATGAAAGCAACACACTATAGTTTGTTTATACATAACATAAAGGTAAAAAACAATATATGCAGTGTTATCTTCATTTTGAATGTCAGAAGGGTTTTGTGGCTCCCGGTGTTTTCTTTTCTGTGGGAAACGGGACCAAATGGCTCTTTGAGCAGTTAAGGTTGCAGACCCCTGGTATAGAGTGTTTGTGTGTGCTCACTTTGTTTTGGTGAACACACACAAACACTCTTCACCACTCTGACTGTTGCTTAATGAAATCAGATTTTAATCAAATGAATGCACAATGGACTAATGGACTGACAGGTGGAATGGGAGGAGGGTAATTGATGGCAAAGACGTCGGACAATGTGAACACTGACACCCACCGTGGGGCTGCTGGTCACAGCTTGTCTGTCCCGGTGAGGGCTGAGCTTTCTGGGGGGGGAACTCAATCTGCTCCACCAGGGAAGGGCTTGTGTTGAGCTGCCCGACAGGAGGGGGCCATGGTAGATCCTTAATCACTTTAATCTCTACTGCAAGTGTCACCCAAGTAAACCAGAGGAGAGATGGAAGGAAAGAGAGGACAGCAACAAGGGACATAAACAAAGGGAGTGAGGAAGGGAAATAATGACAGGAACAGTGAAGAAAAAAGAGAAAAAGGAGGAGGGGTAAGTGAAATTAGATATTTTATTGATCCAGGAATCAGCAGTATCCATGGACTAGGACAGTAAAAGGAATATAACAGGACTGAAAAAGAAGTGAAGTTAGTATCACAGAAGGCAGGTTTTGGTTCTGATAGCAGGTGCCATATTGGATTTGGTTCCAGGTTGATTACAAGTCCTGGATTTCTAAAGAACTACTGGCTAAGGGTCAAAGTAAACTAAGAAATGTTAGAAGCTCAACTTCAACAAACATTTGAACCCCAAACCCTCCTTGAAAACTGGGGCCCTCTGGCTTCTCTTGCCTTCTCCATTGGCTTTACCCTAAACAATTCTCACAATCCAGACGGGAGCCCTGACTAACTGGGTTCCAGTCTGGCTTCCAGGTCCGGTTCTCATAATATGACCAACTTAAGTCTCACCTTGCAATTCAGAGATATACTAGAAACATGACAATTCAAAGTTCTGAATCTGTACTTTTAGAAGTCAAAAAGTTTGACAAGCTGTAGAACACATTTTACTGAAGAGGCACATCCAAATAATACAATGCTATGGTTTGAAAGTACAGACTATAAAATACAAAGCTGCCTTGAGCTTAGCTGCAGAAAGCCACTGATATACTACAGTTATTCTTGTCTATTTTAAGATAAACAACATTATCTATGAAACATACATAGAATAACGAGATGGAAACAATACCAGCTGACGCTGTCACGGCAGGTAACAAGAACAAAACAGAACTGGTCATCATTGGTTATAGTAACATTAAGTGTGCAATGATTACCTACAGTAGAAAATGTTAATATTTAGTAAAGGGCTCAAGATTATTATTACGTTAGTTAGAGCCACATTTTAACATCAAAGAGAGTTGACTGAGGACTACTTAATTTGCCAAAAATGGGAAGAGTGCAGCTGTTTTCTCAAACATTAGTGTGCCACTGTCTTGAATTGGCTGGTATATGGGATGGTTTTCAGTGGGAGGATGGCCATAAATGTTTGGCCTTGTCTGAGCCAGTGGTGGTACAAGACATGTTGATGAGAAGCAATATTTGCAAGTTAGATCAAGGTGGAAACTGGATAATATTCAATCCGACAAGCAATTAAATAGCTGGCCTGCAGTGTGAGGGAGTTAATCTAGAGGAAGGTGGCTGAAAGGAGGAGCTGCTTGCTGCCTTGGGGTGAATAAGGGGACTCTCTTCCTATGACTTTAAAAGCCTTATACTCAATTCACATTGCTGATTAGCGTGTAATTGTTTGGGGACTAAATGGCTGCCTGCACCCTGCAGGCTAACTGTGAGGACAAGGACAATTTAGGCTAGTGTGACTCTGTTTCACTTGGTTGCACAGCTGAATAATGCCATTTAGCATTGTGAAGACAGAGGTAAACTCATTCAACATCCAAGTGTTTTGCTTTTTCAAAACTTAAGATAACTGAAATCTTTCCCCTTGTAACATATTCAAAAATTTCCAATTCCCAAGTCCCAATGCTCTCTTGAATAATCATTTATGGCATGTTGCACAATAGATGAGTGCATCTTCACAATTTGTAGCATTCTTCAGTGACAAAGTCAAATTCAGGACAAAGGTAACACCAGCAGTTGTTTTTAAACACTAGAGCTTATTAACACATCAACCCTGATGGCTTATCGACTAACATTTTCACATAAAAATACATCAAAGATGACATCTATGTCTTCAAAGCTGACTGCATTTGGATCTGTATACAATTTCTCACTGCATAATTCTCAGTCCATATTACAAAACCAGTGCAGAACACATCCTGTTGACATAGGAATAGAGGCTATTAAGCATTGAAAATTGACAAAGCACCTGGCACTCAAGTTATGACTTTGAAAGTGTCTTTGAATTGCATGTCCTGCTTGCTTTGGAAATGTTTGCTGTTGGCAGGATATGACGTAGACCAGAAGCCATGGGCATTCAGTACTTTTGAGTGTAAATGCTGCAGCTTCACATATATGTTCACAGTACAGTTTTATCTACTTTTTACCTTTTCTTTGCTCCTGTAGGAGCTGATCAGTTTTTAAAGCTAGGTATTTGTGTACCCAGGCTTTTCATTAGCCACTTCATTACTGTAAATATTGCAGCACCATAAATCACCATCAAAACGTGTTTCCACCAATGCCATTTAATTTAACATCCATCCATTATCTATACTGCTTATCCGTCAGGGTAGAGCTGGAGTCAATCCCAGCTGACCTCAGGCAAGAGGGGGGGTAGACACAATCACAGGGCCAGACAACCATTCACACTCATACTCACACCTACGGGCAATTTAGTCACCAATTAACCTAACCTGCATGTCTTTGGACTGTGGGAGGAAGCCGGAGTACCCGGAGAAAACCCACGCAAGCACGGGGAGAACATGCAAACTCCGCACAGACAGACCCCTGGTTCAAACCTGGATTCGACAGTGCTAACTGCCCGCCCATTTAATTCAGTTCTAATGGCATGAATATTCAAACTGGAAGATCGCAATGTTTATGCCACATATTATGGACAGAGGAGCTTGAGCAGCCTCTTCTGAAGACATGACTGTTCCATTAGCATTCAATAACAACTGTGAATGCCACCTCATAATTCTCTGCATACTGTATTAGTCACATTATACAGAGCGGCTCACTTTCAAATCACAGAGCTGTGCATTAAAAATGAATGTGGCACACACAATGGGTGACAGAGATGAAAGGACAACAAAGCATTTTCCCTGCTTTTCTGTCAAGAGATGGAAGGAGGAGGTGCATTAGTGACAGAGCTTCCAGGGGGACTTTGCTGGAGGAACGTGGCTTCTATAATTTGTGAGGGAGGTTCACAGTGCTGTTGTGTGTGGCCAATGTGTGTGGGGGAAGATAAAACTTGTGGTGGCACTCAGTGAAAGATGGCAAGACATGTTTGAGGCTCATAAAAGAGGGCTGTTAGGAAGGTTATCAGCAGGGTGTTGCAGCAGAGGCCAGGACAACGAGACAGAGCTGAGGAGTGACAGACAGGGGGGCAGATCAGCCAAGCAGAGAGAAATAGAACCATGGGATTCACGAAACAGCTACCTTTCACTCTGGTGTAAATAACCAGTGCACGACTATAACTGAATCAATTATTTATTTTAGGACATTAATCCTGAGCCTCAGAATCCTGGGTCGTTAAACCCATGAAGATTCATTAGAAAAAACCATAAGGCTCCTCAAGACCTGAGGAAGAGAGGCACAGTGCCTTCTCTTATCTCCTGTTTAAATTCATGGTACCCCACTGGCACGCAGTCAAGTAAAAGGAATTAGTAGCAGGTACCAGAGGGCAAGGAGATTAAGTAACAATGGCTCTCAATCCCATCCCTGCTGTGATGAGGCTCAGATTTCCGATGACATTGTGTCCATGTCTGGGTGTGTGAGTGAGTGTGCTGTGTGAAAGCACACTAATGGACATGGCCCTCAAATGCAGGCTTCTTCATTTAGTCAAATTCTAATGTTTCTTCATCACTCTTCACCTCCAGGCTCATTCATCACCTACTCAGCAGATTGGAGGGAGGTAGGACAGAGGCTGTGTTGAGTGTGTGTTCAGTCTGGAGAATGCGTGATTAACCAAAGTGCAAGTACACAGCCTCCCAACATCCTAACAAGGCAGGGAATTTAGATTCCACTGCATACCTGTCTAGAAGTTGCGTGAATAATAACACCAGACGGTGTTGTGAGTGCTGTGAAGAGGCGAGCATGCATGATGGGGACAGCTGAGAAAAAGGGCCTGCAGCAGAGAGCCTTATATCATTAATGAAGACAAATAGTCTTTTATGCAGGTTGTAGTTTACCATGGAGGGAGGACATAGGCAGCCTTTGGTACTTTTTATTCCTCCACCTACTTTTTACCACACCACTCCTCTATACCCACTCCATGGTTTAATACATTTCTACATATTTTTTTTTCTGTCTTTCTGACATTTTCATTTCCCACATAATTGTTGGAATATATACTGTGAATGTTTTGATGAGCGCTGTAAAGTGCCTCCAAACTTCAGTGACAGTATCATTAGTCGGCTGTAAAATAAAAAATTTGAATCTTACCAATAATGATATCTACTCCGTACTTAGTTTCAAGTAGTTCATCCTGGATTCCAAACCTACTTGAGCAAACATGTCCAGATGTCTCAAGCTCTAACATACGTAAGCCTGTGACCTTATGACTCCAGTCTAAAATTTCATAGACACCATTGAATGTGGATGCAAGACAATTCAGTACTCCCACTGTGAGAAATCTAACACGAAAGACTTTCATGTTTTCATGTTTTATGGAATTAAAAATTGATTGCAACAAAATTCATCAATGCTGGTGTTGTGAAACAGCTTATTATGGATGTTTAAGGTGGGGAACTCCAGAACAAGACCAGGAGGTGTGATGGTGTGGAGGTGCTTTGCTGGTGACACGTGTTCAAGACTTTTGGTAAACACGACTGAACAGGCTCAAACTGTATTTGTATAGCAGCCTTCTAGCTATTTTGACCACTCAAAGCACTTTTTTACATAACATCCTCATTCACCCATTCACCAATCATTCATCATTCACAGGGGGAATCAAAGTTGTCCAGGTGACTACCTCATGAAGCTGATTGAGAGAATGCCAAGAGTGTGCAAAGCTGTCATTAAACCAAAAGGTGACTACTCTGAAGAATCTGAAATATAAAACATATCATCGATTGTTAACACTTTTTTGTTTACTACATAATTCCATGTTCCTTCCTAGTTTTGATGTTTTCAATATTAATCTACAATTCAGAAAATCCTAAAAATAAAGAAAAGCCATTGAATTAGAAGGTGTGTCCAAATTTTTGATTGGTGCAGCTTGTGCCCACTCTTGTGCATGTGTCTATAAATTGATGCGTGAGAATGGGTACAAGTACAAATAATTTCAAAGTAAAATTATGATACACAATTAGTCATATGTAAAATCCCCTCAGTAGGAGCCAGGCTCTGTGTGTTCTCTGGTTGGTTGGGCTGTTTGCTTGCAGAGGGGAGACACAGTGCACATTTGTACACTAAGCAGTACAGCAATGGGTCAGTACCCATAGAAGGAAATAAAGTATTTCAATGCTTTTCACAGAATCCTTAGAGAAACAGCACCCTTAGAGGCAGAGAATCCACAAAGATTCACTCACTCCAACCCCTCACTCCAGTTGCACTTGTCATACTTGTGTCCACTCTAAGGCTGATTTGAGAAGTGTCTTTACAGTGACTGTGTCCTGTATAGCCCACTTCAACCAAAAGGCAATAACAAGCATCCAGAAAAATCCATAGCAAGGTGGCTTGTTGATTTACTTTAAGTGGGTGGTCTTCTCAGCAATCTGATAGGTTTGATGTTGAGAATTTAGGGCTCATGTCATGCTCAGTGTTAACTAAGCACGTCAACTGCTACTAACCTGAAAAACATGTTTGTTACAACAACTTACATTTTTGACATTAAAGGCAGAGTCTGCAACTTAATTTAGAAGCACTTTTTGTTTTATTGGTTGAAATTCTCATAACAACCCAGACTCTTGAGAATTACTAGCACAAAGCACTCACCCACTTAGCCGGAGACCGTTAACCATGACAGACTGCTGTTTAGTGCACTAGCAGTACAAAGCACTGCCTCTGAGCTGAGTGAATGTTGCTATGAGCTAAAGGTATTGTCACGTTTGTTAAGGCTGTTTTGCTTGTGTTTATGTGATTGTAGCATTTAACAGAGTTGTTATTTCTCAGACTGAAAAACTACAAGAGGCTGTCAGTCAGCAAATGTGTGGAGAACCAATGAGTTACCTAGTGGTGGTGCTCTCTTCGTGGACTTTTCTCCAACGTTGCAGACTCTGCCTTTAAGTAACAAATAAATCCCAGACCATGAGATTCAGTGCAACCCATAATCAAAGTGTAAGATGGATATATATAAAGAGACAAGAGACACTCCCCATCCCCATCTACAGTGGTACCTGTGAGGGATTTTGAGGTCCAGTCCTTTCTTCTGTGGGGACCTGATCCAGTGCCACTTACAGAGCCCTCGTAGCTAATGCAGTCATAACAAAGCAGAGCTGTTCAAGGATAAGAAAAGAAAAAATATAAAAATAAAATGGGCAATGAAAAATGGAGTTGCTGAATTTTCTCTTCTTATATCAGTCAAATTATATCAATCAAAAGGCTTGACATTTTTTCAATTTGGTTGGTATATTTATATTTCAAAGCCATATTCTGTCCAGGAACAGCCCTGTTTGATGTTATGGCTGTGTTAGCCATGCTGAAGCTCTCAAACCACAATGCACAACCAATCACACCCCCCTGCAGCATAGGTATCATCTTCATTTAAAAAGGCAGCAGCTGGATCAAAACAGTAAACACTGGGCTGGACAACTGCAAGTGAGCGTTTACTAGAAGAGAGAAAAAGTGTTAACAGAGAGTTTAAAGCAGCAGCCACAGCAGAGCACTCAAAGCCTTACAGAAAGCAAAATAAAATGTGTCTGGCACCTGGGTTAGTTAAGCAAAAAATAAACTTTTATTGTGTTAAATGCTTGAAATTTAAATAAGGCAGCCCTTACAGAAATGCAGTCTAAACTGGATTAGTTTACATGATCAGACTCCTGGTCTGAGTGCTTTTAATGGATTAGGATGAAGAAATATTGTTTTCTGTCTGTGTCAAGAAAACACGTACTTGTAAAGAGCAAAGCCGGGAGGTTGTGTTTATTTTTCACAACTCTACTAATTTATTTTGGCTACTTCTCCTTATGTCATGTACTATGTTAATGGTTATTTTAAGTGGAACTTGACAGGGCATAATAAAGTTACGTCTAACGTCTCTGCCATACCTGCAAAGGCTTTGGAAATTCTCTCTTTTTTCCACTCCCAGGGTTGGTCATACTCCTCAGGGGGGCGCTCATCATCCTGGGGCAGTCGGCTTTCTCTGGAGTAACAAAAGCACTCAGTGTATGAGTCTCCACCATTCTCAGTTGGCTCATAAGGTGTGTCATACAGGGGCAGCTGCCTCACTGATCCTTCCTTAGGTCCTCGTCCACCAGATCGTATTTCTACAAACAAGGAGAAAGACTGGTTGTTAATGCTAGGTTTCTGATATAAAACTTTACCGCCCAGACCAGGAAACACTGTCAGCGTATGAGTTATGAGTTAAGAGTGTTGATACACAAAACACTAAAGCAACAAATTTTGTAAAGGTTGACTTGCGAATTTCTTGTATAGCATACAATGGATGTGTGGAGATATTTCAGCTGATTTGATTGGGAGACAAAATTGCCTCATATTCTCAGTTTCAGCTTCTTGCTCTGGGTAGCTGTGGCTCAGATGTAGAGCAGGTCCGCCAACTGAAAGTTTGGTAGTTTAATCCCCAGCTCTTCCAGTTCACATGTCGCAGTGTTCTTGGGCAGAACACTGAACACAAAATTGTGTGAGAATTATTCACAATAATTATTGCATAACATAGATAATTGATAGTTCCTCTATCAAGACAACTGTCTTGATGAAAAAGCAAACATGACCTGGGACTCTTGTAGAGCAGTTAGATGCTTTGCTATCACATTATGGCCTAAATGCACACTAACAACAGTTAGCAAGACATTGCAGGACTTACAAGAGTTACACAGAGCTGCAATGGATCAAAAACCTTATTGTATGGATTGTACCACTGAGTCCTGGATCAGCTAAATGAAATAAAGAGAGACACATATATATATTTGCTTTCCTTTTATTGCTTAAAAAACGTAACACTTAAAGTAAGGAATGTCTGCTCATTTGTTCTTTTTTCTTCTTCTCTGCATTTTGCAATGTGGGCATCCCATTGTTGAGATTCAACATGCCACGCTACGTACAGATCATGGTTCAACTACGGGCTGTTACACCACTACTTTCTGATGACATAAGATGGCCGCAAAATCTACAGATACTGTCTCACAGGTCTCAAGTATAAATCCTCCACTCGTCATAGTCAGGAAGAAAAATTCTGCATGTTGATAGGATGTTTGAGTGGTACAGAAGTGGCCTCTTGTATGTATCGAATGATGGTGACAGTTTGCTCTTGCTAAACTGATGACAGAACTGAGAAGTAGAAAAGAGTGTTGAAATGAAGGAAGATGAGACTTTGGAGGCAGAACACCTGGAAAAGTATGTTTTAACTGTTTTAAACAGCCTTGCCTCTATGTGACAGACTGTACATGCCTGCTCTGTCAGAACATAGGTGGAGAGTGTGCTATAGGAAACCAAAGTAGAACGCATCTCCTTAATCGCTCCTGAGTTAGTGCCCCAATTTAACATTGCAAAACTGTATTCTTGTTTGGTAAAGCATTAACAGCTTTAACAATTTGAAACTATTCTGAGAAATGTAAGCTCATGATGACATCTTCTTAGCCAGAATAGAAACACTGACTGCAGAGCTGCAACATTCCACGATGGGCTCCCTCAAAATTGATATCTTCAGTAAAATTGATTCTTTCTATGAATCTCAGGTCAGAGATAGCTTCAATAAAAGACGAGCTTAAAAAGTGTATCAACAGTATACAGAATAAGGTGGATGCACACAGTAATTTTACTGGAATTGGAGCATGGTGTAATGGATTGCAGCACTCACATTAGCAAGCTAGAGGCTAAGGTGCACTCACTGACAAACAGGGTGGCATACGTGGATAACGGATAGAAGGACCTGGAAAACACAATGCAGAGGAACAGCATTCATCTTGTGGAAGTACTGGAGGGAGTGGTGGGCCAATGACCAACAGAGGTCATGTCCCAGCTGCTACACGATCTGCTCAACTAGGAATGGAAGCCGCTGCTTGACCCTGCTCAATGCACCGTGCCCAGCCAATCCCAGGCTTGAGAATCTCCGCGAAAACACACACACATTCGTACTGACATACTTATGAGATGTGAAGAAGCATCTCACCTCCATTGAAAAGGTAAGATTGGTTCACTATTTAATCACCACACTACGGCTGTGGCTAAGAAGTGGACTGGCTTTGGAGGTTTGAAGCGCCTGCTATGAGCCTGTCCAGGCATGAATTTCTTCCTCATTACTGGATGACTCAACACATAGTTTTGAGGAGCGAGCTCTTGCAGCTGATTTCATCAAAACAGTGTGAAATTGGCTGCTGTGTACCTACGTGGCGTGGAACAAATAGACGGCTATTTGGTTGTACTGGAATGCTAGTTCACAGGCTAACTGGCAGGTTTCTGTGAAGTTGACTTTGCTGAGTTCACTGTGGGTTCACACTAATTATAAAATTAATGTGTGTTTCAAGCTTTTATTCATCTCCTCAATACATGCATCTTTAAACACTTCCATCCCTCCAACAGGTTCTGGGTCTGCCATGGGGTCTCCTCCCAGTTGAACATGCTGGGAAAACCTCTAAGGGGAGGCCCCATGGGGCAAACTGACCAGATGTGTGAACCCCCAAAGTCTGAATATGACTCTGTCTATATGACTTTCTCTATATGAATATTGCAGATAAAATACATTGTTCAGAAGATCAAGCTCCAGCATTGGCATCAATTGAGAGGGAATTTACATAACCTTTTCCCATCCATGCTTTTATAGCACAGACAGGGAAAAAATCCTTTTTTCGTTCTACATTCCTCACTTCGGAATAATAAATTGTTGAAGGTGGATAGGAAAACTGGAGGAGGTGGGCTGTAGCAGGGATTATGTTTATTAAAGATGTCTTGGAGGGTGATTAATTCCTTTGAACAGATGATGCCTAAATATAAAATCCTTAATAAAGGTTTTTTGGAAGTACCTCCAGTTGAGTAGCTGCTTTTTGTCCACGCAAAAGAGACTACCTCTCATAAATCAACCATGAGACAATCTCACCAACCAAGTCTTGCAGGGCTTAAGAGAGGTCAGTTGACAATCTTTACGACCTGGAACTTATAGCAAAATATAATTGTATTCATGAACAAAGTACTTGGTACAAAATGTTTGCAAGATCCTGCACTTTGTATTTTAGGAATAATTGTGAGGGGGGAAGGCCTATCAGCTCTAGTGCTTAGACACTGGAAAACTGACAATGTCATACCTTTTGGTGAATGGGTGGGGGAAATGACTCAGAAAGCCACTTATGAACAATTGACTTTTAAGTTGAATAACAGACATGAGGCTTTTTTGAAAATATGGGGCCCTTTCATGAATGAAATATTAAGTAGCTAAAGATACGTTGATCTGATTATAGTCTTTGTCACTCATATGATGAGTGACAAATGATGTGATAATGGTTTTATATATGTTTATGTACATGTAAGAAAGAGATGTCATGTAACCCACCATCCTTCACTACTATGTGATGTATAAACAACTATATGTGGATAATAGGGGCCAAACAATGATGACGGTTTAAGTGTCAAATGTGGCAGTGTGATTAGACGTCTTCCCTGTTACTACTAGATAAAAATATGTTACTGCTTACCCTGTGTAATATAACGTGCATAACTTTTTTTTTGGTAGGGGGGTTTGTTATTGTTTCTGTTTTTGGAAAACTGATAAAAAGTGAATAACAAAAAAAAAGTTTGTTTTTCCCCTGATGTTCTGAATCTGATAAACATCACCTGACCTACACTAAGATACAACTTCACCCTTTTATTCTCCATGCAAGAAGGTGAAAAAGACATGACTCCAAACGACAACTGCATAATTGCCTCGTAGCCCAAGGGAGCTCTCGTGGAAAAATGAGCAATGCATAAAGCCTAGTGGTGGTGGAAGTGGAGGGGTAGAGTGAGGTGAGGCTGCCAGGTCCCACATCTCAGCGTAATCCCACATGAAGCAAACTCACACTCTTTGATCTCACAGTTAAAAGACATATCATTATTACAAGATCTTGGCATGATTAGATCCTACCTCTCCTGCAGTTGAACAAATGGCTCTAAAACAGGGTGACAGAAGCAAAGGGAGACTTCCACAGGGTAACCCCCTGTGGAAGTCTCTTTTAGAGTGTGAGGGGAGGAAGGTATTTCTGGTGGGGTGATGAGTTAATCCTTCAACTGGAGGCATGCTGCCTTCAATAAACAGCTGCAGTTGACAACTAGAACTTCTAGAAACAGGATTCAACAGGATTTCAACAGTCATGCAGAGGAGCAGCAGCACTGACCACAACCATTTGTTTAGTGCTTCTAAAAAAGATGTGTGTGAGGACAGTAGATCATGTTGCTGAGATCCAAACAGCTACTTTCAAGCCACAAACCATTTTCCCTAATGAGAGGAGACATGGATACTGAGTGTCATAAAAACTTAACTGTAAATCAAAAGTCAGTTGATGTAAGGTTCCACATGTGAGCTGAAAATCCAAAACAGTCAGGAGAAGCACTAAGCTTTGAAACAAGTGACAGATCCAGACTTTATTATCATTTTTCTCTACAGTTTATGAACTAGAGAGATTAATTCCTTTGGGTGAGAGAGGAATATATTCCTTACAATAAATCCAGGAAGGCTCCTGTTCTACTTACTACAGGAAGAATCCTCTGGGCATATTGTCATGGCAGTTGGCAGAGAGCTCTGGGTTAAAGCCAAAAAACATTTACTGCAGCCAACCTGGCATCTGCATCCTGCTGCACATAAAGGACTACCCAAACCATGTAGCCCTCATTATTCAGACCATTCTGTCTGACTGGTTCTCATTCTCCATTATTGCCAACTAGTTACCACAATTGCATTTGCAAGAATGTAGCAAATAACTATGGCTAACAGTTTCTTATGTAAAGGAAAGAATTTTTTGCTGCAAAGCGCTTGAAAGAACACAGTGAATATCTGGACATCATTGAGGAGATCTCTTGTGCACATTGAAGGATTAAATATGATGGACTTCACACCCCAGGAAAACAATGGCCAGAAAATACCCAGGTTTCAAGGATTTGCTCTGTCTCCTCTGCCAGCTAAGTCAACACCTGAACTTGCGTATTTTTTATAATTTCAGAGAATTTCTTTATTAACAAGGTGGATTTCTGCAGAGTGCATCTGACGAATAGATAGTTCCTCATTCACCCATTCATACAGGCTCAATATAAGTTGGAGGAGACTATTCTTTCACACACATCCACACACTGAAGCTATGCTTCTGGAGCAAGTTGGGGTTCAGTGTCTTACCCAAGGACACTTCAGCATGCTGACTCATAGGAGCTGGGGATCGAACCAGCGACCTTCCAAATGATAGATGACCCACTCTACCTCTGAGCCACAGCTCAGATATCTGCTGTATCTTCACAATTTCACAATTTCAATATTCTCTACTTGGTTTGATTTTTAGAAACATCTTGCAAAGTGTATGCAATCAACAAGCTTTTTCTTATGCCTTTCTGTTTCTTCTGAAAGCCGTACCTTTTCACACACAGACTCACAGAGCTGGATCACCTGTCATTCACTATCCATACTGCTTCTCCTTAAGGGTCGTAGGGGTGCTTGAGCCTATCCCAGCTGACATTGGGCAGGAGGCTGGGAGACAAGTCAATCGCAAAGCTGACACATAGAAACTGACACTCACATTCACACCTACGGGCAATTTCTGTGGGAGGAAGCCAGAGCCTGGAGCAACATGCAAACAAAGGCAGGTTCAAACCTTGAACCCTCTCGCTGTGAGGCACCAGTGCTAACCACCATGCTGGCCCCTTGTGTGGTAGGAAATTTATTTAAAGAGAATTTCAAACAAGCAACAAAAGTGTATTAATTTGTTCATCCACAGGATGTAGACACAGAAAGTCAAGAACATTCAAAAAATGATAAGAACTGTCTAGTCAGCCACATGTAATATCCTATAGAAGGCAAGCCAATGTGGGTGTGTGCACTAGTTTATGTGTAAATTAGGTATTTCCCCAGATGGTTGAGGGAATACGAATAAGTTGTGTCTTCCACAGCACACAAGCTGCTATCTACATGGATTCATTAGTTTACTGGAGCAGGACAATAAACCTTAAGAGACAACACACAAAAAAGAAGAGGGAGGTGGATGATGACAGAATTAAGCCAGAGAAAGTTACAGAGGCAGAGAGAAATAGTGTCAGATAGGGACAGCGGGGATGTATGAAAAAAGAACGAACCAAAGAACAATAGTCAATGAATAGAGACGGAAAGTTGGAAATGGAAAATTAGAGCCAGGCAGGTGATGCAAGTTAGTCACAAAGTGAGACATAAACACTGACTGTGACAGGAAGTCAAAGAGGTTGACAGAAAGAGAGAGTGGTAGACACAGACAGAAGGAGAGAGTGGCAAGAAAAACAATAAATGAAGTGGCTCTCCATATTCAGCAGCTAATGAGAACAAATCATTTGAAAGTTCACTACTGATGTAAATAACTAGATTAGGTTAGGTGATTTATGAGGTTTGGTATTAACAGACCAGTGTGTCTATGTGCAATAATCTTGAATTACATCAGAAGGAGTTTTCCAAATAATTTCCATGTGGTAACATTTCCAAGGTAGCTGTCTTCGTTCTCTATGTAATCACACTTGCTTGTTGTTAAAATGCATGTTAGCATGCTACCTATTTGGGTAAAGTATTGGATGAAAGGACATTTTGACCTGATGATGGTGCTAGACTGCTAGGATCCTGGGGACCATGAACAACTGTACACAATTTGGTGCCCATCCATGAGATGTTGTAGATGTAGATGCTGAGATATTTCACAGGATAACTGAAAAATTTGACCTGCTTTTGATGCTGGATGAAAAGGCAGGTGATCACCAAAACCTCATAGCAGCCCTAATGAAAAAAACCCAGGACCGACCAACATTGTGTTGTGCTTTAACAAGTGGTAATGTTCAATTTGGCTATCAGAAATAATTAATAATTATCAAAGATAATTAATAATTATTAAAATAAATGAACTTTGATTAAAGTCCACCTCGATTGGGGCACCACCTCGAAAAACGAGGAAAAGACAGCCGTTTTAATTGATTTAGTCTCATAAAAATACTAAACTATCAATTTGGAATTATGTTTTATAATTAATTTAATAATTACTACCAAAATTACCACATTGATAGCTAGCTGAAGGATTTTGGAGTTCTTGACAGTGTAGAGGTTGGCAGTGTCCACAGTTGTACAACATTAACGGAGACAGCAGGTATTAAAACATTTATTAAAACAGAGCAAAATTCAGGGACATCATTTGTTATGCATTAAGGACTTGTACTTTGGTTGTAAGTACAGCTGAAGCAGAGTAGGTATTAAAGACATCTGCTGTTGCAGAAACAAAATCAATCAAACAATCTAACTAAATCTCTATGACTAAACTAAAATAATATGAGTGTAAGAGTGTGTGTGTGTGTGTGTGTGTGTGTGTGTGTGTGTGTGATAAGGCTGAGGAATGTGAGATGGGTCCCACAAAGGTGGGGGAGAGAGACCAAATGGTGATGTCCAGACCCCCTGGGGTGTGGGTCAGAGGCAGACAAAGGAAAGCTAAGTGCTGTTAGCTTAGCTTTGTCCCTCAGTGGCCTGTTGCAGACTGTGTGTGTGAGAGAGATAAAGGTGCAGGTTAAGACAGGATGGTTAGTTTGTAGGCTAACATCAACTAAACTTAATGGATGCACAGTAATCTGCAACACATCACAATAATCAAACTCAAGGAACATTAAAGCAAGTCAATACATTAACAAGGGTAAACCATGTATGCAGTAATGCTATGCTAATTATGCCCAGTTAGAGGTTGTTACCAGTCCTTAAAAGGGGAGACAAAGTGTCCTTGAGGGTGCTGCTTTCTCAGCTTGTTGCTGGAGGAAAGGTGTGGTTCGTGTCCGTGCTGTGTGGTTGCAGGCTGGAGGAATCCGGTCGCTCCTTTGTTCCTGTTAGTTAGCAGCTCTTTGCTAACTTGCTGGTGTGCTCCTGTTGTTGGTTATCAGCTGGCAGACTCTGGGTCGTGCCTGCTGGCGCTGATCTGCTTACTTCAGGCAGGACCTTGTGTCGCTACCATGAAGGAGGTGGCTGCTCTGGACAGACCACACTGAGGCAGAGCTTAGCTGAGTTGAGCTGGTCTCTCCTCTTCAGGAAAGATCAGGAGAGCTGGTCTCTCCTCTGCAGGAGGAGAGGGAGCAGGAAATACCTGGTCTCTCCACTTCAGGAGGGACGATGAGAAAGAGAGAGTTCAGTGGGGGTGAACTGGTTTTGTGGGCCTGCGGTCGTAAAATCATGTGTCCCCTCCGGCCAATGGTGACAGTGGAGCTGGGCGCGGGGGTGATTTCACACCTATCTGTGAAACTGGGCATTGGGGAAAGGAGCCTAGTAGTTTTACACAGACAAAGAAACATGCGGTCTTCACCATGTGCCATTCACTGTATAGTGAAGCCCAACAATTGTCATCCTTTGAAGCCATGCCATCAGCATGGCTAAAAACAAAAGTTTTCAAACAGAAAATGAAGTAAAGTCCTAAACACAGACATGCTTTTAACATCCTTTTAATTGCCCCCTGGGGACAAATAAAGTTTTTTGAATTGAAAAAAATGTAATTGAATTTCTGTTATCATTAAAAGGGTTGCTAATCAACAAAGTTATTAACTGGAATTTCTACTTAACATGGGATGATGTAAAAGCATTAAGAAGCCTCCTGTGATCTAATGCTGCCTCACTGTGTAACAATGGAAATGCTTCACTTACGTAAATCCATTTCAACTGCAGGGCCATTGCATGGGTAATGGCATTACTCCTGTGCCAAGGACAATTTGCAATTACAGTTTGTTCTTTCATCTTCATTAATAGAAGATGAATGGGGACATTGACCCAAAGGTACGCTGTCTACCTACATGAATCACAGAATAGCCCTCACTGTTACCTTGTGCAGCTCTATAGAGACCAAACAAAAAGATGAGTAGGAGACCAGCATACTGATAAGGAGACACCAAATACAGATGTGATTAGTCATTTACATGTGCTGTCAACTGCACTGCAGTAAAAGAAGAAGATAGCAGTCAAATGCACAGAAGCCAGAATCCTTTCTTGACACGCAGTGAGGAGAAGTTAATCTGAAATAGTGACAGACTGCTTGGCTGATGCTGTTGGATGCAGAACATCCCACAGCCTTCTGGGAGGGAAGCTATTTTTCTACAGGCTGCAGTTCTGAGCTGAACTAGCTGTGGCTATTGTTGCTGTGTTGAAATAAGACTGTTGGTGGATTAGAGGAGAGTGCACCCAGAGTTCAAGTTGTGCATGTCTGTTGGGAGGAGAAGACAGAATGGGAGTTGGGAAGAGGAGAGGAGACAAACATAGAAGAGGAGACAGGGTAGGAAAGGAACGACAAGTCAGTGATGCCAGAGAGTGTGTCGTGTGTCAATGCCTCTGCCTCTGCCTCTGTGATCACAGACAGGGAGAAAGGAAGAGTCTGGTGACACATGGATGTGGCTTTGATGAATAGTCACTTCAGACTCAAACAAAACCATCTTACAGCTATACACTTAAATAGGTGCCTTGCTGCGAGTAGGGGGAATCTCATACTTTTAAAATCTATCCAACATTTTTGCTCATTGTGTGATATAATTGAATAGCCTCTCCTGGCTACACAACAAAACATACTGAAGCCTAAGCCAAGAAATCAGGGGGAAATTAAGTTCTACCACATCCACGCTAAGTGGAATTGACAATGACAGTACTTTCCCTGGGCTGTCTCTTATTCATGGAGATGGATGCATGCTGAAACACATATTTTACTCCCAAAATGGGTTACAAACAGAGAACAGCAGCATAGCTTCATCTAACAACATTGCACAACCTGAACTGTTTATGACCTCAGTTTTACTTAGAAATACACCAGCAGTCTAAACTATTAAGCCCCTTAGATATGGACACCATGTGCACCTATTCCTGAACTTCAAATTCAAGGCTCATTATGAGGTATATCAGCATAAAATGAAGATGAAACTGCAGCAGATTAGAAAAAAGTGTCAAGTTCAACGAAGCATAAATATTGATTATGTCAAAAAAAATCTTCAGGCTGAAGAAGAAGCAGATATGGAGACACTGAAACACTTGGTATTGATTTGTTCCCTTTATCTGACATGGCTAGTTCTGCTGGAACAGGATTGTGACCTGTTTAACAATTCTTCCAGTCCAGAGGACGTGCATGTCCTCTGGGAAATGTGCATTAATTGGGCTCTGGCGAAGCAAATAGTTAGACAGCAGTGACCTCACTCTCTTTCTTTACATTGCTTTTTTGACCTTCAGATGAGTGCAGCCTCTAGATAGGGGATGACACATAGCTACATGCTTAGAGGGGAAATACAGTAAGGATGGATTATCACAGTAAGCTGCTACCATTGTTTAAATGACGAATGTCTAATGCCCGTTAACCGGTATCTGAGCGAAACAGATAAAAGAATGGATAACACTCTGTCTTTTAAAAGACAGGAGAAGTTAACTGTCACTTGCAGACAGGACTGCCTTTATGTGAATATAAATATAACTAAAGCTACATGCAGCATTGAATGGGCCCTTGCCCTCCGAACAGAGAGTGTAGTCAGCCATGGTGCTGCTACCAGAGGTCGTTCAACACAGCTCTGAATTTTCATGACTACTGGACACTGCCTGAATGAGGTGAATATCACCTCCTGTGTCCACAATCTGGTGCTAGAGAAAGAAAATACATGTAAAAATCAGGTGATCTTTGTCATATGAGGCTGACATCCTGTTGTCAGGAGGTAATGCGTTGAATGTGATTCAGAATGGGCATGCAGGTATCTCTTCAGGCCTGGACTCTTATCCAGGGGCAGGATCAGTGAATCAGCAGTATAGCATAGTAAGTATATCAGCAAGAATTTGTAAGGATGCACCAAGACCTCACTTGTCATGCTCAACCACCCCAAAATGCAATGTCTCTTTGCGACTGTCTAGCTACAGGTAACACCACAGTATGGCTGGTGAGACGTTTGGCTGGATACAATAATTAAGAATGATGGTGAGTACTGATGCATGCAAGAATCAACCACGCAACACCTACTGGAATTAATTATTTCCTTCAATTTAGAGAATGCACATGGACATGGACATGGACATGTTCATTTCTACTAGTCCCTGTAGACTATATTCCTTTTGAATTATGTTGAGCAGTGTGAGCTTTCAGGTGATTTCTTTATTGCTTTTTGCCTGGGAGTTTTCTGTCACGATTTACTTTCAAGATTAGAGATGCCTTTTTCAGCAACTGTAAACATTTCTATGTGCGCAGTGATGTCACTACAGCAAATATTGCGAGACATTTAAATAGTAAAACTAAAAGCTGTAGTTAAACGAACAGAAGAAAACATTTAACAATAAAGTTACAATTAGTCTATATACCTGACAATCATCGTGAAAAATATTATATTGAGGGGAAGTGGCAATTTTACATTTGACATTTGATTTACATTGAAATTTACATGTGTGGTAAACAATTTTCATTCAACTGTAGCTCTGACAGTGATGTCACAATTAATACAGCCATGTGATGCACAGAAGACATGTTGTTTGAGCAGGAGGAGGAGGCACCATCGAGCCTGCTTGCCATAACCAAGAGCAAGAAACACATCTGATTACACATTTTAGTGCCCCTGATACCTATGCCAAATTTGGCAAGTTTTTGAGCATGCCTAGCCCTTCAGTTTCCTGTTTCATGGTGAATAATATGTCCTAAATGGCTGACATCCAGTTGGGTGGAGCTGATGAAAGCCAAAGGAAATGTGTGCCAAATGATGAGAAGAATGTGGATGGAAAATTTTTTGAATTTTCAAGCACCTCTAGCTCCTCGATGCTCAAAGTAATTATGGGGTGCTGTAGAGCCGACGTGCCATGGCCAAACCCAGTTATGATATCAAACTATTTACCCATAGAAACATGGGTGGAGTATTTGCCCATCCTAAAGGCAAAATTGAAAATTGACGTGTGAAACCCAAAATGGCTTACTTCCTGTTGGGTGAACGACTCAAAAAATATATTATCTTGTTGAGCATGAAAACAATGATCCCACAGAGTTTTGTGAATATCCAAGCACAAACCTGGCATGCACTGAGGGCACTACAGAGATCCTTGACCACACCCAAGCACATTGAATGATATGTATGTATGTATATAGTATATTATTTTAACCAATGTCTTAATTAGATTTACAGTACAATTACTGTATTGTGATATACATTGTCACTATAATATAAAATTCCACATACTGTGATAGAAGATTTTGGCCATATTGCCCTCCCCAATGTCAGACAGGAATGTCAGAAAATGTCCTCTCCTTATTTTCATCTGTTTCACCCACACCGACCATCTGGCACAAATATGCTAAGCAAGCTCCACACAGGTGCAGTTGAGTGCAGACCTGTCCTTTTAGAGTACAGACTGGAAGAACAAATACAGAGTAGCAGGTGCTCATTTGCATTATTTTTTTCTACAGCATTGTGGCTCTGAGGGCATGGGAGATATGCAGGGTAGTGTCTACTTTACTCACTTCCAAGGTCCATTGAGAGGAACTAAAAAGGTCATTCTGATGACCGCAATATAGCTTGTATTGATCCTATATTTCCTTGTTTCTTTGTGAGAATGAGTGCTCTGTTTGTGTGAGGAGCTTTGCACGGTTCCCTCTGAATAGTTTGAGGTATGGTTTGGGTCTGGGGTGTGTCAGCTGCTGATAGGCTCCCCAACTGCACATTGTTAGGGCCCGAGCCCCGAGTGAGCATCACTCGGCGAGGACCTATTGGACTTCACCATATTATTATTATTAGGGCCCGAGCACCAAGCGGTGCGAGGACCCTATTGAAACTGCGTGGGGGAAAAACATGCAAGGGAGGAAACGTGCCAGTACCCAAGAACCGAGAGGTGTACGGACCTCATAGGCAGGTAGGCCTCGAGAAAATAAGTCAAATGAAAAAAACCAGGCGACCAGGGGGTCGAAAACATAGTTGAAATTGAAGGAATTATTATTATTAGGGCCCGAGCACCAAGCGGTGCGAGGACCCTATTGAAACTGCGTGGGGGTAAAACATGCAAGGGAGGAAAATGGGCAAGTACCCAAGAACCAAGAGGTGTACGGACCTCATAGGCCCCGAGCAGGTAGGCCTCGAGAAAATACGCGACATGGCAAAAAAAACAGCCAACCAGGGGGCTCGAAACATAGTTGAAATTGAAGGAATTATTAGGGCCCAAGCACCAAGCGGTGCGAGGACCCTATTGAAACTGCGTGGGGGAAAAACGTGCAAGGGAGGAAACGTGCAAGTACCCAAGAACCAAGAGGTGTACGGACCTCATAGTCCCCGAGCAGGTAGGCCTCGGAAAAATATGTCAAATGAAAAAAACCAGGAGACCAGGGGGCCGAAAACATAGTTGAAATTGAAGGAATTATTAGGGCCCGAGCCCCGAGTGAGCATCACTCGGTGAGGACCTATTGGACTTCACCATATTATTATTATTATTAGGGCCCGAGCCCCGAGTGAGCATCACTCGGCGAGGACCTATTGGACTTCACCATATTATTAGGGCCCGAGCACCGAGTGAGCATCACTCGACGAGGACCCTATTGTTCTTCTACGTATTATTAGGGCCCGAGCACCGAGTGGCACACTCGGTGAGGACCCTATTGTTCTTCTACGTATTCTTATTATTAGGGCCCGAGCACCAAGTGAGCATCACTCGGCGAGGACCTATTGGACTTCACCATATTATTAGGGCCCGAGCACCGAGTGAGCATCACTCGGCGAGGACCTACTGGACTTCACCGTATTATTAGGGCCCGAGCACCGAGTGGCACACTCGGCGAGGACCCTATTGTTCTTCTACGTATTTAGGGCCCGAGCACCAAGCGGTGCGAGGACCCTATTGAAACTGCGTGGGGGAAAAACGTGCAAGGGAGGAAAACGGGCCAGAACCCAAGAACCAAGAGGTGTACGGACCTCATAGGCCTCGAGCAGGTAGGCCTCGGAAAAATATGTCAAATGAAAAAAACCAGGAGACCAGGGGGCCGAAAACATAGTTGAAATTGAAGGAAATATTATTAGGGCCCGAGCACCAAGTGGTGCGAGGACCCTATTGAAACTGCATGGGGGAAAAACGTGCAAGGGAGGAAACGTGCAAGTGCCCAAGAACCAAGAGGTGTACGGACCTCATAGTCCCCGAGCAGGTAGGCCTCGGAAAAATACGTCAAATGAAAAAAAACAGGCGACCAGGGGGCCGAAAACATAGTTGAAATTGAAGGAATTATTATTATTAGGGCCCGAGCACCAAGCGGTGCGAGGACCCTATTGAAACCCGAAGGGGAAAACGAGCAAGGGAGGAAAACGTGCAAGTACCCAAGAACCAAGAGGTGTACGGACCTCACAGGCCCCGAGCAGGTAGGCCTCGAAAAAATACGTCAAATGAAAAAAAACAGGCGACCAGGGGGCCGAAAACATAGTTGAAACTGAAGGAATTATTATTATTATTATTATTAGGGCCCGAGCACCAAGCGGTGCGAGGACCCTATTGAAACTGCGTGGGGGAAAACGAGCAAGGGAGGAAAACGGGCCAGAACCCAAGAACCAAGAGGTGTACGGACCTCACAGTCCCCGAGCAGGTAGGCCTCGAAAAAATACGTCAAATGAAAAAAACCAGGCGACCAGGGGGCCCAAAACATAGTTGAAACTGAAGGAATTATTATTATTATTAGGGCCCGAGCACCAAGCGGTGCGAGGACCCTATTGAAACTGCGTGGGGGAAAACGTGCAAGGGAGGAAAACGGGCCAGTACCCAAGAACCAAGAGGTGTACAGACCTCACAGTCCTCGAGCAGGTAGGCCTCGGAAAAATATGTCAAATGGAAAAAACCAGGTGACCAGGGGGCCGAAAACATAGTTGAAACTGAAGGAATTATTATTATTAGGGCCCGAGCACCAAGCGGTGCGAGGACCCTATTGAAACTGCGTGTGGAAAAACGTGCAAGGGAGGAAAACGGGCCAGTACCCAGAAACCAAGAGGTGTATGGACCTCATAGGCAGGTAGGCCTCGAGAAAACACGCGACATGGCAAAAAACCAGCCAACCAGGGGGCTCGGAACATAGTTGAAACTGTGTGGATTATTATTATTATTATTATTATTATTAGGGCCCGAGCACCAAGCGGTGTGAGGACCCTATTGTAACTGTGTGGGGGAAAACGAGCAAGGGAGGAAAACGTGCAAGTACCCAAGAACCAAGAGGTGTACGGACCTCATAGACCCCGAGCAGGTAGGCCTCGAAAAAATACGTCAAATGAAAAAAACCAGGCGACCAGGGGGCCGAAAACATAGTTGAAACTGAAGGAATTATTATTAGGGCCCGAGCACCAAGCGGTGCGAGGACCCTATTGAAACCCGAAGGGGAAAACGAGCAAGGGAGGAAAACGTGCAAGTACCCAAGAACCGAGAGGTGTACGGACCTCACAGGCCCCGAGCAGGTAGGCCTCGAAAAAATACGTCAAATGAAAAAAACCAGGCGACCAGGGGGCCGAAAACATAGTTGAAACTGAAGGAATTATTATTATTATTATTATTATTATTATTATTATTATTATTATTATTATTATTAGGGCCCGAGCACCAAGCGGTGCGAGGACCCTATTGTAACTGTGTGGGGGAAAACGAGCAAGGGAGGAAAACGTGCAAGTACCCAAGAACCAAGAGGTGTACGGACCTCACAGGCCCCGAGCAGGTAGGCCTCGAAAAAATACGTCAAATGAAAAAAACCAGGCGACCAGGGGGCCAAAAACATAGTTGAAACTGAAGGAATTATTAGGGCCCGAGCACCAAGCGGTGCGAGGACCCTATTGAAACTGCGTGGGGGAAAACGTGCAAGGGAGGAAAACGGGCCAGTACCCAAGAACCAAGAGGTGTACGGACCTCACAGTCCTCGAGCAGGTAGGCCTGGGAAAAATATGTCAAATGGAAAAAACCAGGTGACCAGGGGGCCGAAAACATAGTTGAAACTGAAGGAATTATTAGGGCCCGAGCACCAAGCGGTGCGAGGACCCTATTGAAACTGCGTGGGGGAAAAACGAGCAAGGGAGGAAACGTGCAAGTACCCAAGAACAAATAGGTGTACGGACCTCATAGGCCCCGAGCAGGTAGGCCTGGGAAAAATACGTGGAATGGAAAAAACCAGGTGACCAGGGGGCCGAAAACATAGTTGAAACTGTGTGGATTATTATTATTATTATTATTATTATTATTATTATTATTAGGGCCCGAGCACCAAGCGGTGCGAGGACCCTATTGTAACTGTGTGGGGGAAAACGAGCAAGGGAGGAAAACGTGCAAGTACCCAAGAACCAAGAGGTGTACGGACCTCACAGGCCCCGAGCAGGTAGGCCTCGAAAAAATACGTCAAATGAAAAAAACCAGCCGACCAGGGGGCCGAAAACATAGTTGAAACTGAAGGAATTATTATTATTATTATTATTATTATTAGGGCCCGAGCACCAAGCGGTGCGAGGACCCTATTGAAACTGCGTGGGGGAAAACGTGCAAGGGAGGAAAATGGGCCAGTACCCAGAAACCAAGAGGTGTACGGTCCTCATAGGCCCCGAGCAGGTAGGCCTCGAAAAAATACGCAACATGGCAAAAAACCAGCCAACCAGGGGGCTCGGAACATAGTTGAAACTGTCTGGATTATTAGGGCCCGAGCACCAAGCGGTGCGAGGACCCTATTGAAACCCGAAGGGGAAAACGAGCAAGGGAGGAAAACGTGCAAGTACCCAAGAACCGAGAGGTGTACGGACCTCACAGGCCCCGAGCAGGTAGGCCTCGAAAAAATACGTCAAATGAAAAAAACCAGGCGACCAGGGGGCCAAAAACATAGTTGAAACTGAAGGAATTATTATTATTATTATTATTATTATTAGGGCCCGAGCACCAAGCGGTGCGAGGACCCTATTGTAACTGTGTGGGGGAAAACGAGCAAGGGAGGAAAACGTGCAAGTACCCAAGAACCAAGAGGTGTACGGACCTCACAGGCCCCGAGCAGGTAGGCCTCGAAAAAATACGTCAAATGAAAAAAACCAGCCGACCAGGGGCCCAAAAACATAGTTGAAACTGAAGGAATTATTATTATTATTAGGGCCCGAGCACCAAGCGGTGCGAGGACCCTATTGAAACTGCGTGGGGGAAAAACGTGCAAGGGAGGAAAACGGGCCAGTACCCAGAAACCAAGAGGTGTACGGACCTCATAGGCCCCGAGCAGGTAGGCCTCGAAAAAATACGCAACATGGCAAAAAACCAGCCAACCAGGGGGCTCGAAACATAGTTGAAACTGTGTGGATTATTATTATTAGGGCCCGAGCACCAAGCGGTGCGAGGACCCTATTGTAACTGTGTGGGGGAAAACGAGCAAGGGAGGAAAACGTGCAAGTACCCAAGAACCAAGAGGTGTACGGACCTCACAGGCCCCGAGCAGGTAGGCCTCGAAAAAATACGTCAAATGAAAAAAACCAGGCGACCAGGGGGCCAAAAACATAGTTGAAACTGAAGGAATTATTATTAGGGCCCGAGCACCAAGCGGTGCGAGGACCCTATTGAAACTGCGTGGGGGAAAACGTGCAAGGGAGGAAAACGGGCCAGTACCCAAGAACCAAGAGGTGTACGGACCTCACAGTCCTCGAGCAGGTAGGCCTCGGAAAAATATGTCAAATGGAAAAAACCAGGTGAGCAGGGGGCCGAAAACATAGTTGAAACTGAAGGAATTATTATTATTAGGGCCCGAGCACCAAGCGGTGCGAGGACCCTATTGTAACTGTGTGGGGGAAAACGAGCAAGGGAGGAAAACGTGCAAGTACCCAAGAACCAAGAGGTGTACGGACCTCACAGGCCCCGAGCAGGTAGGCCTCGAAAAAATACGTCAAATGAAAAAAACCAGGCGACCAGGGGGCCAGAAACATAGTTGAAACTGAAGGAATTATTATTATTATTATTATTATTATTAGGGCCCGAGCACCAAGCGGTGCGAGGACCCTATTGAAACCCGAGGGGGAAAACGTGCAAGGGAGGAAAACGGGCGAGAACCCAAGAACCGAGAGGTGTACGGACCTCACAGTCCTCGAGCAGGTAGGCCTCGGAAAAATATGTCAAATGGAAAAAACCAGGTGACCAGGGGGCCGAAAACATAGTTGAAACTGAAGGAATTATTATTATTATTATTATTATTAGGGCCCGAGCACCAAGCGGTGCGAGGACCGTATTGAAACCCGAGGGGGAAAACGTGCAAGGGAGGAAAACGGGCGAGAACCCAAGAACCGAGAGGTGTACGGACCTCACAGTCCTCGAGCAGGTAGGCCTCGGAAAAATATGTCAAATGGAAAAAACCAGGTGACCAGGGGGCCGAAAACATAGTTGAAACTGAAGGAATTATTATTATTATTATTATTAGGGCCCGAGCACCAAGCGGTGCGAGGACCCTATTGTAACTGTGTGGGGGAAAACGAGCAAGGGAGGAAAACGTGCAAGTACCCAAGAACCAAGAGGTGTACGGACCTCACAGTCCCCGAGCAGGTAGGCCTCGAAAAAATACGTCAAATGAAAAAAACCAGGCGACCAGGGGGCCAAAAACATAGTTGAAACTGAAGGAATTATTATTATTATTAGGGCCCGAGCACCAAGCGGTGCGAGGACCCTATTGTAACTGCGTGGGGGAAAAGGGAGGAAACGTGCAAGTACCCAAGAACCAAGAGGTGTACGGACCTCACAGTCCCCGAGCAGGTAGGCCTCGAAAAAATACGCGACATGGCAAAAAACCAGCCAACCAGGGGGCTCGAAACATAGTTGAAACTGTGTGGATTATTATTATTATTATTATTAGGGCCCGAGCACCAAGCGGTGCGAGGACCCTATTGAAACTGCGTGGGGGAAAACGTGCAAGGGAGGAAAACGGGCCAGTACCCAAGAACCAAGAGGTGTACGGACCTCACAGTCCTCGAGCAGGTAGGCCTCGGAAAAATATGTCAAATGGAAAAAACCAGGTGACCAGGGGGCCGAAAACATAGTTGAAACTGAAGGAATTATTATTAGGGCCCGAGCACCAAGCGGTGCGAGGACCCTATTGAAACTGCGTGGGGGAAAACGAGCAAGGGAGGAAAACGGGCCAGAACCCAAGAACCAAGAGGTGTACGGACCTCACAGTCCCCGAGCAGGTAGGCCTCGGAAAAATACGTCAAATGAAAAAAACCAGGAGACCAGGGGGCCGAAAACATAGTTGAAATTGAAGGAATTATTATTATTATTATTATTATTATTATTATTATTTTCCTTGTACCGAAACAAACGCAAATTTGGGGGCCTGAACATGCACGAAAAGTCAGGAAAATTTGCACAAAATTCAGGAACGGTGAAAATTTTCGTATTTTATGGGTTTCGTAAACGGGCGTGAAAAGATGGCTCTATAGCGCCACCAAAACTCAGCCCCGGAACTGCGTATTATCTACATGTACGAAAGTTGTAGGGTATATGTATCGCTTCAAGACGCACAGAAAAGTCTCTTGGAGGTATGCCTTAAAACCAACAGGAAGTCGGCCATTTTGGATTTTATGTTGAAAAGTAGGGGTCGTAAATGAACGAACTAGTCCGAGGGGGTTGAAGCAATCGACTTCAAACTTGGTCAGCTGGTAGAAACAAAATCAAGGATGAAAAGTTATTAAAGGTTTTGTATAATCTTTAACGGTTTGGACGTGGCGAGCTTTCAAAATTTTGTGCCTCGCCGTCAAACAGGAAGTTGTTAATAACTTGACTGCAAGTGATCCAATATGCACCAAACTTCACATGTCTGATGAGAGTCCCGCCCCGAACACATCTACATGTCAATATTCATTCTAAATCACAGCGCCACCTAGTGGTGGCAGGAAACTTTATGTTTTACGCTACGATGGCTCAAGACCAGCCAGTTGATCGGATCCACTTCAAATTTGGTCAGGAAAGCCTCAAGATGTTGATGTTGGTCTGGAGCGAACGCCATGACTCTCTGTCAAAAGCTGTTGCCGTGGCGACGCAGACAATGTCGATTGAAATTTTTTTTTCGCCATCAGAATTAAAAGTGCTGTAACTCCACTGTACAAGTTCCTATCTTCACCAAATTCATACAATTTGATGACTGTCCAGCTCTGAAGACATGTACGTGGCAATTTTGAACCATAGTCATAGCGCCACTTACTGGCTGGAGGAGGTACATGTCTTCTTTCTCGGACGTCTCTCTCTCAGCAGGTTAACCACAGGCACCTCAAATTTGAGCCAAACATTCTCAAGATGTGGTTGATGCAAAGGTATGAAGGTCTTGAGGTTTCGCCAAACGCTGTCACTGTGGCGACGCCCTGTTCGCCATGAAACACGAATTTGATTTCCGAGCTTACACATGCGTGCACACTCACCAAATTTGGCATACACGTCAGGAGGCCTACAATGAATAATCTTATTGGGTTAACAGGTTTGGGTGGGGGAAAATGGCTCTACGGCGCCCCCTACAACATTTTGACGACCTAGCCCCCGGGCTACATTTGACCTACATCTACCAAATTCGGTATACTTATGCAGGACAATAGGACCTACAAAAAAGCCTCTTGGAGCGTTGACCTAAACCCAACAGGAAGTCGGCCATTTTGAATCCAGTGTCAAAATTTCAGCCATTTATAGGGGTCGTAAATGAGCGAACTTGTCCGAGGGGGTTGAAGCGATCGACTTCAAACTCGGTCAGCTGGTAGAAGCAGTATTCAAGATGAAAAGTTATCAAAAGCTTTCTATAATCTTTTAGGGTTTGCCCGTGGCAAGCTGTCAAAGTTCTGTGTCTCGCCATGGCACCGAAAGCTCTTCCAAGTTCACTGTAGATTCTCCAGTGTGTTTCACACTGCTCATGTTTTGTCAGAAAAGCCTCAAGACCTTCACAGTGTAGTCAACACTTCGTATACAGGAATACAGGACGTCATTAGCGGCCGTTTCATAGCGCAACATAGGGGACGCGGGAAGTGACGTGTAAGTCCTTCACGCGCTGTCCAAACTACATGAACGTTCTGGCTCGTGTGGAAGGGTCGGAGTCCGGCGGCGGGACGGAGCCGCCGCACGCCCCGACGCACGCGGAGGTGCGAGGGCCCTCCAACGCTGCTTGCAGCTTTAATTATTATTATTATTATTATTTTTCTTGTGTATTAACAAAGGCTAATTTGGGGGCCTGAACATGCACGAAAAGTCAGGAAAATTTGCACAAAATTCAAGCACATCAAAAATTTTCGTATTTCATGGGTTTCGTAAACGGGCGTGAAAAAATGGCTCTATAGCGCCACCAAAACTCAGCCCCGGAACTGCGTATAATGTACATGTACGAAAGTTGTAGGGTATATGTATGGTTTCAAGACGCACAGAAAAGTCTCTTGGAGGTATGCCTTAAAACCAACAGGAAGTCGGCCATTTTGGATTTTATGGCGAAAAGTAGGGGTCGTAAATGAACGAACTAGTCCGAGGGGGTTGAAGCGATCGAAATAAAACTCAGTCAGCTGGTAGAAACCATATCAAGGATGAAAAGTTATTAAAGGTTTTGTATAATCTTTAACGGTTTGGGCGTGGCGAGCTCTCAAAATTCTGAGCCTTGCCGTCAAACAGGAAGTTGTTAATAACTTGACTGTATGTGATCAAATATGCACCAAACTTCAGATTTCTGATGAGACTCCCGCCCCGAACAAGTCTACATGTCAATATTCATTCTAAGTCACAGCGCCACCTAGTGGTGACAGGAAACTTTATATTTTACGCTATGATGGCTCAAGACCAGCCAGTTGATCGGATCCACTTCAAATTTGGTCAGGAAAGCCAGAAGATGTTGATGTTGGTCTGGAGCGAACGCCGTGAGTCTCCGTCAAAAGCTGTTGCCGTGGCGACGCAGACACTGTCGATTGAAAATTTTTTTTCGCCATCAAAATTAAAACTGCTGTAACTCCACTGTACAAGGTCCTATCTTCACCAAATTCATACAGTTTGATGACTGTCCGGCTCTGAAGACATGTACATGGCCATTTTGAACCATGGTCATAGCGCCACCTACTGGCGGGAGGAGGTACATGTCTTCTTTCTCGGACGTCTCTCTCTCAGCAGGTTATCCACAGACACCTCAAATTTGAGCCAAACATTCTCAAGATGTGGTCAATGCAAAGGTATGAAGGGCTTGAGGTTTCACCAAACGCTGTCACCGTGGCGACGCCCTGTTCGCCATGAAATACGAATTTAATTTCCACGCTTACGCATACGTGCAGACTCACCAAATTTAGCATACATGTCAGGAGGCCTAAAATGAATAATCGTATTGGGTTAACAGGTTTGGGTGGGGCAAAATGGCTCTACGGCGCCCCCTACAACATTTTGACGAACTAGCCCCCGGGCTACGTTTTACCTACATCTACCAAATTCGGTATACTTATGCAGGACGATAGGACCTACAAAAAAGCCTCTTGGAGCGTTGACCTAAACCCAACAGGAAGTCGGCCATTTTGAATCAAGTGTCAAAACTTCAGCCATTTATAGGGGTCATAAATGAGCGAACTAGTCCGAGGGGGTTGAAGCGATCGACTTCAAACTCGGTCAGCTGGTAGAAGCAGTATTCACGATGAAAAGTTATCAAAAGCTTTCTATAATCTTTTACGCTTTGCCCGTGGCAAGCTGTCAAAGTTCTGTGTCTCGCCATGGAACCGAAAGCTCTTCCAAGTTCACTGTAGATTCTCCAGTGTGTTTCACACTGCTCATGTTTTGTCAGAGAAGCCTCAAGACCTTCACAGTGTAGTCAACACTTCGTATACAGGAATACAGGACGTCATTAGCGGCCGTTTCATAGCGCAACATAGTGACGTGTAAGTCCTTCACGCGCTGTCCAAACTACATGAACGTTCTGGCTCGTGTGGAAGGGTCGGAGTCCGGCGGCGGGACGGAGCCGCCACATGCCCGACGCGCGCGGAGGTGCGAGGGCCCTCCAACGCTGCTTGCAGCTTTAATTAGGGCCCGAGCACCAAGCGGTGCGAGGACCCTATTGTAACTGTGTGGGGGAAAACGAGCAAGGGAGGAAAACGTGCAAGTACCCAAGAACCAAGAGGTGTACGGACCTCACAGGCCCCGAGCAGGTAGGCCTCGAAAAAATACGTCAAATGAAAAAAACCAGCCGACCAGGGGGCCGAAAACATAGTTGAAACTGAAGGAATTATTATTATTATTATTATTATTATTATTATTCTTCTTATCCACAATGAATTGCTAATTTGGGGGCCTGAACATGCACGAAAACTCACCAAAATTTGCACACGCATCAGTCGTGGTGAAAAATTACGTATTTTAAAGGTTTCGCAAATGGGCGTGGCAAAATGGCTCTATAGCGCCCTCAACCCACTGCCCCAGAAGTGCGATTTTTTCACGTGTATGCAATTCGGTGGGTTCGTGTATCTCTTCAAGACGCACAAAAAACTAATTTGGACCAATGACCTAAAACCAACAGGAAGTCGGCCATATTGGATTTTTCACGCATTTTTGGCGATTTACAGGGGACGTAAATGAACGAACTCGTCCGAGGGGGTTCAAGCGATCGACTTCAAACTTGGTCAGCTGGTAGAGAAGGCCTCAATGATGAAAAGTTATTAAAAGTCTTGTTATTACTTTAACGGTTTGGGCGTGGCGAGCTGGCAAAGTTCAGTGTCTCGCCATGACTCGCCATCAAACAGGAAATTGTTAATAACTTGACTGTACGTGATCCAATCAGCACCAAACTTGACATGTCTGATGAGAGTCCCGCCCTGAACACGTCTACGTGTCAATATTCATTGTAAGTCACAGCGCCACCTGGTGGTGACAGGAAACTTTATGTTTTACGCTATGATGGCTCAAGACCAGCCAGTTGATCGGATCCACTTCAAATTTGGTCAGGAAAGCCAGAAGATATTGGTGTTGGTCTGGAGCGAACGCCGTGAGTCTCCGTCAAAAGCTGTTGGCGTGGCGACGCAGACACTGTCGATTGAAATTTTTTTTACGGCATCAAAATTGAAAGTGCTGTAACTCCACTGTACAAGGTCCTATCTTCACCAAATTCATACAGTTTGATGACTGTCCGGCTCTGAAGACATGTACGTGGCCATTTTGAACCATAGTCATAGCGCCACCTACTGGCTAGAGGAGGTACATGTCTTCTTTCTCGGACGTCTCTCTCTCAGCAGGTTAACCACAGACACTTCAAATTTTAGCCAAACATTCTCAAGACGTGGTTGATGCAAAGTTATGAAGGGCTTGAGGTTTCGCCAAACGCTGTCACCGTGGCGACGCCTTGTTCGCCATGAAAATCGAACATCATTTCGAAGCTTATGCATGCGTGCACACTCACCAAATTTGGCATGCACGTCAGGAGGCCTAAAATGAGTAATCTTATTTAGTTCACGGGTTTCGGTGGGCCAAAATGGCTCTATGGCGCCCCCTACAAAACTTTGACGAACTAGCCCCCGGTCTACGTTTTACCTACATGTACCAAATTCGGGATACATATGCGGGACCATAGGACCTACAAAAAAGCCTCTTGGAGCATTGACCTAAACCCAACAAGACGTCGGCCATATTGGATTTTTCACACATTTTTGGCGATTTACAGGGGACGTAAATGAACGAACTACTCCGAGGGGGTTCAAGCGATCGACTTCAAACTTGGTCAGCTGGTACAAACAATATCAAGGATGAAAAGTTATCAAAGGTTTGATATAATCTTTAACGGTTTGGGCGTGGCGAGCTGGTAAACTTCAGTGTGTCGCCATGACTCGCCATCAAACAGGAAATTGTTAATAACTTGACTGTACGTGATCCAATCAGCACCAATCTTGACATGTCTGATGAGAGTCCCGCCCTGAAGACGTCTACATGTCAATATTCATTCAAAGTCATAGCGCCACCTAGTGGCAAGAGGAAGTGCATGTTTTATTCTCAGACGTTTTTCTCTCAGCAGGTTGATCACAGACACCTCAAATTTGATCCAAACATTCCCACTACATGGATGATGCAAAGTTATGAAGCTCTTGACGTTTTGTCAGACGCTGTCACCATGGCAACGCTGTTCGCCATGGAACAGGAAATTGCTGTAACTTCAGTGTACATTATCCAATCTCTTTCAAACTTGTCACGCTTAATAAGAGTCCCGGCCTGAAGACATCTAGATGCCAATTAGTGACCACAGTCATTGCGCCACCTGGTGGAAACAGGAAGTAACACGTCTATGGCAATGATCATTTGATTTGCATGAAATTTTCACAGTGTAGTCAACACTTCATATACTGGAATACAGGATGTGATTAGTGACTGTTCTCTAGCGCCACATAGAGGACGCAGGAAGTGACGTGTAAGTCCTTCACGCGCTGTCCAAACTACATGAACGTTGTAAAAGCACTTGGAAGGGTCGGAGTCCAGTAACGGGACGGAGCTGCCACACGCCCGACGCGCGCGGAGGTGCGAGGGCCCTCCAACGCTGCTTGCAGCTTTAATTATTATTATTTTTCTTGTGTATTAACAAAGGCTAATTTGGGGGCCTGAACATGCACGAAAAGTCAGGAAAATTTGCACAAAATTCAAGCACATCAAAAATTTTCGTATTTCATGGGTTTCGTAAACGGGCGTGAAAAAATGGCTCTATAGCGCCACCAAAACTCAGCCCCGGAACTGCGTATAATGTACATGTACGAAAGTTGTAGGGTATATGTATGGTTTCAAGACGCACAGAAAAGTCTCTTGGAGGTATGCCTTAAAACCAACAGGAAGTCGGCCATTTTGGATTTTATGGCGAAAAGTAGGGGTCGTAAATGAACGAACTAGTCCGAGGGGGTTGAAGCGATCGAAATAAAACTCAGTCAGCTGGTAGAAACCATATCAAGGATGAAAAGTTATTAAAGGTTTTGTATAATCTTTAACGGTTTGGGCGTGGCGAGCTCTCAAAATTCTGAGCCTTGCCGTCAAACAGGAAGTTGTTAATAACTTGACTGTATGTGATCAAATATGCACCAAACTTCAGATTTCTGATGAGACTCCCGCCCCGAACAAGTCTACATGTCAATATTCATTCTAAGTCACAGCGCCACCTAGTGGTGACAGGAAACTTTATATTTTACGCTATGATGGCTCAAGACCAGCCAGTTGATCGGATCCACTTCAAATTTGGTCAGGAAAGCCAGAAGATGTTGATGTTGGTCTGGAGCGAACGCCGTGAGTCTCCGTCAAAAGCTGTTGCCGTGGCGACGCAGACACTGTCGATTGAAAATTTTTTTTCGCCATCAAAATTAAAACTGCTGTAACTCCACTGTACAAGGTCCTATCTTCACCAAATTCATACAGTTTGATGACTGTCCGGCTCTGAAGACATGTACATGGCCATTTTGAACCATGGTCATAGCGCCACCTACTGGCGGGAGGAGGTACATGTCTTCTTTCTCGGACGTCTCTCTCTCAGCAGGTTATCCACAGACACCTCAAATTTGAGCCAAACATTCTCAAGATGTGGTTGATGCAAAGGTATGAAGGGCTTGAGGTTTCGCCAAACGCTGTCGCCGTGGCGACGCCTCGTTCGCCATGAAAAACGACTTTCATTTCCGAGCTTACACATGCGTGCACACTCACGAAATTTGGCATACACGTCAGGAGGCCTACAATGAATAATCTTATTGGGTTAACAGATTTGGATGGGCCAAAATGGCTCTACGGCGCCCCCTACAAAACTTTGACAAACTAGCCCCCGGTGTACGTTTTACCTACATGTACCAAATTCGGTATACTTATGCGGGACGATAGGACCTACAAAAAAGCCTCTTGGAGCGTTGACCTAAACCCAACAGGAAGTCGGCCAGTTTGAATTAAGTGTCAAAATTTCAGCCATTTATAGGGGTCGTAAATGAGCGAACTAGTCCGAGGGGGTCAAAGCGATCGACTTCAAACTCAGTCAGCTGGTGAAAACACTATTCAAGATGAAAAGTTATCAAAAGCTTTATATAATCTTTTACGATTTACCCGTGGCGAGTTGTCAAAGTTCAGTGTCCCGCCATGGCACCGAAAGTTCTTCTAAGTTCACTGTAGATTCTCCAGTGTGTTTCACACTTTTCATGTTTTGTCTGAAAAGCCTCAAGACCTTCACAGTGAAGTCAACACTTAATATACTGGAATACAGGACGTCATTAGCAGCCGTTTTCTAGCGCAACATGGGGGACGCGGGAAGTGACGTGCAAGTCCTTCACGCGCTGTCCAAACTACATGCACGTTCTGAGCCGCGTGGAAGGGTCGGAGTCCGGCGGCGGGACGGAACCGCCGCACGCCCTGACGAGCGCGGACGTGCGAGGGCCCTCCAACGCTGCTTGCAGCTTTAATTAGGGCCCGAGCACCAAGCGGTGCGAGGACCCTATTGAAACCCGAGGGGGAAAACGTGCAAGGGAGGAAAACGGGCGAGAACCCAAGAACCGAGAGGTGTACGGACCTCACAGTCCTCGAGCAGGTAGGCCTCGGAAAAATATGTCAAATGGAAAAAACCAGGTGACCAGGGGGCCGAAAACATAGTTGAAACTGAAGGAATTATTATTAGGGCCCGAGCACCAAGCGGTGCGAGGACCCTATTGTAACTGTGTGGGGGAAAACGAGCAAGGGAGGAAAACGTGCAAGTACCCAAGAACCAAGAGGTGTACGGACCTCACAGGCCCCGAGCAGGTAGGCCTCGAAAAAATACGTCAAATGAAAAAAACCAGCCGACCAGGGGGCCGAAAACATAGTTGAAACTGAAGGAATTATTATTATTATTATTATTATTATTATTATTATTATTCTTATCCACAATGAATTGCTAATTTGGGGGCCTGAACATGCACGAAAACTCACCAAAATTTGCACACGCATCAGTCGTGGTGAAAAATTACGTATTTTAAAGGTTTCGCAAATGGGCGTGGCAAAATGGCTCTATAGCGCCCTCAACCCACTGCCCCAGAACTGCGATTTTTTCACGTGTATGCAATTCGGTGGGTTCGTGTATCTCTTCAAGACGCACAAAAAACTAATTTGGACCAATGACCTAAAACCAACAGGAAGTCGGCCATATTGGATTTTTCACGCATTTTTGGCGATTTACAGGGGACGTAAATGAACGAACTCGTCCGAGGGGGTTCAAGCGATCGACTTCAAACTTGGTCAGCTGGTAGAGAAGGCCTCAATGATGAAAAGTTATTAAAAGTCTTGTTATTACTTTAACGGTTTGGGCGTGGCGAGCTGGCAAAGTTCAGTGTCTCGCCATGACTCGCCATCAAACAGGAAATTGTTAATAACTTGACTGTACGTGATCCAATCAGCACCAAACTTGACATGTCTGATGAGAGTCCCGCCCTGAACACGTCTACGTGTCAATATTCATTGTAAGTCACAGCGCCACCTGGTGGTGACAGGAAACTTTATGTTTTACGCTATGATGGCTCAAGACCAGCCAGTTGATCGGATCCACTTCAAATTTGGTCAGGAAAGCCAGAAGATATTGGTGTTGGTCTGGAGCGAACGCCGTGAGTCTCCGTCGAAAGCTGTTGCCGTGGCGACGCAGACACTGTCGATTGAAATTTTTTTTACGGCATCAAAATTGAAAGTGCTGTAACTCCACTGTACAAGGTCCTATCTTCACCAAATTCATACAGTTTGATGACTGTCCGGCTCTGAAGACATGTACGTGGCCATTTTGAACCATAGTCATAGCGCCACCTACTGGCTAGAGGAGGTACATGTCTTCTTTCTCGGACGTCTCTCTCTCAGCAGGTTAACCACAGACACTTCAAATTTTAGCCAAACATTCTCAAGACGTGGTTGATGCAAAGTTATGAAGGGCTTGAGGTTTCGCCAAACGCTGTCACCGTGGCGACGCCTTGTTCGCCATGAAAATCGAACATCATTTAAAAGCTTATGCATGCGTGCACACTCACCAAATTTGGCATGCACGTCAGGAGGCCTAAAATGAGTAATCTTATTTAGTTCACGGGTTTCGGTGGGCCAAAATGGCTCTATGGCGCCCCCTACAAAACTTTGACGAACTAGCCCCGGGTCTACGTTTTACCTACATGTACCAAATTCGGTATACATATGCGAGACCATAGGACCTACAAAAAAGCCTCTTGGAGCATTGACCTAAACCCAACAGGACGTCGGCCATATTGGATTTTTCACACATTTTTGGCGATTTACAGGGGACGTAAATGAACGAACTAGTCCGAGGGGGTTCAAGCGATCGACTTCAAACTTGGTCAGCTGGTACAAACAATATCAAGGATGAAAAGTTATCAAAGGTTTGATATAATCTTTAACGGTTTGGGCGTGGCGAGCTGGTAAAGTTCAGTGTCTCGCCATGACTCGCCATCAAACAGGAAATTGTTAATAACTTGACTGTACGTGATCCAATCAGCACCAATCTTGACATGTCTGATGAGAGTCCCGCCCTGAAGACGTCTACATGTCAATATTCATTCAAAGTCATAGCGCCACCTAGTGGCAAGAGGAAGTGCATGTTTTATTCTCAGACGTTTCTCTCTCAGCAGGTTGATCACAGACACCTCAAATTTGATCCAAACATTCCCACTACATGGATGATGCAAAGTTATGAAGCTCTTGACGTATTCTCAGACGCTGTCACCATGGCAACGCTGTTCGCCATGGAACAGGAAATTGCTGTAACTTCAGTGTACATTATCCAATCTCTTTCAAACTTGTCACGCTTAATAAGAGTCCCGGCCTGAAGACATCTAGATGCCAATTAGTGACCACAGTCATTGCGCCACCTGGTGGCAACAGGAAGTAACACGTCTATGGCAATGATCATTTGATTTGCATGAAATTTTCAGTGTAGTCAACACTTCATATACTGGAATACAGGATGTGATTAGTGACTGTTCTCTAGCGCCACATAGGGGACGCAGGAAGTGACGTGTAAGTCCTTCACGCGCTGTCCAAACTACATGAACGTTCTGAAAGCGCATGGAAGGGTCGGAGTCCAACAACGGGACAGGGCCGCCGCACGCCCCGACGCGCGTGGAGGTGCGAGGGCCCTTCAACGCTGCTTGCAGCTTTAATTATTATTATTATTATTATTATTTTTCTTGTGTATTTACAAAGGCTAATTTGGGTGCCTGAACATGCACGAAAACTCAGGAAAATTTGCACAAAATTCAAGCACATCAAAAATTTTCGTATTTCATGGGTTTCGTAAACGGGCGTGAAAAAATGGCTCTATAGCGCCACCAAAACTCAGCCCCGGAACTGCGTATAATGTACATGTACGAAAGTTGTAGGGTATATGTATGGTTTCAAGACGCATAGAAAAGTCTCTTGGAGGTATGCCTTAAAACCAACAGGAAGTCAGCCATTTTGGATTTTATGGCGAAAAGTAGGGGTCGTAAATGAACGAACTCGTCCGAGGTGGTTGAAGCTATCAACTTCAAACTTGGTCAGGTGATAGAAACAATATCAAGGATGAAAAGTTATCAAAGGTTTTGTATAATCTTTAACGGTTTGGGCGTGGTGAGCTCTCAAAATTCTGAGCCTTGCCGTCAAACAGGAAGTTGTTAATAACTTGACTGCACGTGATCCAATATGCACCAAACTTCACATGTCTGATGAGAGTCCCGCCCCGAACAGGTGTACATGTCAATATTCATTCTAAGTCACAGCGCCACCTGGTGGTGACGGGAAACATTATGTTTTACGCTATTATGGCTCAAGACCAGCCAGTTGATCGGATCCACTTCAAATTTGGTCAGGAAAGCCAGAAGATGTTGATGTTGGTCTGGAGCGAACGCCGTGAGTCTCCGTCAAAAGCTGTTGCTGTGGCGACGCAGACACTGTCAAGTGAAATTTTATTTTCGCCATCAGAATTAAAAGTGCTGTAACTCCACTGTACAAGGTCCTATCTTCACCAAATTCATACAGTTTGATGACTGTCCAGCTCTGAAGACATGTATGTGGCCATTTTGAACCATAGTCATAGCGCCACCTACTGGCGTGAGGAGGTACATGTCTTCTTTCTCGCACGTCTCTCTCTCAGCAGGTTAACCGCAGACACCTCAAATTTGAGCCAAACATTCTGAAGATGTGGTTGATGCAAAGTTATGAAGGGCTTGAGGTTTTGCCAAACGCTGTCGCCATGGCGACGCCCTGTTCGCCATGAAACACGAATTTAATTTCCACACTTACGCATACGTGCAGTGTCACCAAATTTGGCATACACGTCAGGAGGCCTACAATGAATAATCTTATTGGGTTAACAGGTTTGGGTGGGCCAAAATGGCTCTACGGCGCCCCCTACAAAACTTTGACGAACTAGCCCCCGGGCTACGTTTTACCTACATCTACCAAATTCGGGATGCTTATGCAGGACGATCGGACCTGCAAAAAAGCCTCTTGGAGCATTGACCTAAACCCAACAGGAAGTCGACCATTTTGAATTAAGTGTCAAAATTTCAGCCATTTATAGGGGTCGTAAATGAGCGAACTAGTCCGAGGGTGTCGAAGCGATCGACTTCAAACTCGGTCAGCTGGTGGAAACACTATTCAAGATGAAAAGTTATCAAAAGCTTTATATAATCTTTTACGGTTTGGGCGTGGCGAGCTTTCAAAGTTCAGTGTCCCGCCATGGCACCGAAAGTTCTTCTAAGTTCACTGTAGATTATCCAGTGTGTTTCACACTTCTCATGTTTTGTCTGAGAAGCCTCAAGACCTTCACAGTGTAGTCAACACTTCATATACTGGAATATAGGACGTCATTAGCGGGCGTTTTCTGGCGCAACATAGGGGACGCGGGAAGTGACGTGCAAGTCCTTCACGCGCTGTCCAAACTACACGAACATTCTAAGTCGCGTGGAAGGGTCAGAGTCCAGCGACGGGACGGAGCTGCCGCACGCCCCGACGCGCGCGGAGGTGCGAGGGCCCTCCAACGCTGCTTGCAGCTTTAATTAGGGCCCGAGCACCAAGCGGTGCGAGGACCCTATTGAAACTGCGTGGGGGAAAACGTGCAAGGGAGGAAAACGGGCCAGTACCCAAGAACCAAGAGGTGTACGGACCTCACAGTCCTCGAGCAGGTAGGCCTGGGAAAAATATGTCAAATGGAAAAAAACAGGTGACCAGGGGGCCGAAAACATAGTTGAAACTGAAGGAATTATTATTATTATTATTTTTCTTGTGTATTAACAAAGGCTAATTTGGGGGCCTGAACATGCACGAAAAGTCAGGAAAATTTGCACAAAATTCAAGCACATCAAAAATTTTCGTATTTCATGGGTTTCGTAAACGGGCGTGAAAAAATGGCTCTATAGCGCCACCAAAACTCAGCCCCGGAACTGCGTATAATGTACATGTACGAAAGTTGTAGGGTATATGTATGGTTTCAAGACGCACAGAAAAGTCTCTTGGAGGTATGCCTTAAACCCAACAGGAAGTCGGCCATTTTGGATTTTATGGCGAAAAGTAGGGGTCGTAAATGAACGAACTCGTCCGAGGTGGTTGAAGCTATCAACTTCAAACTTGGTCAGGTGATAGAAACAATATCAAGGATGAAAAGTTATCAAAGGTTTGGTATAATCTTTAACGGTTTGGACGTGGCGAGCTGTCAAAATTTTGTGCCTCGCCGTCAAACAGGAAGTTGCTAATAACTTGACTGTACGTGATCCAATATGCACCAAACTTCACATGTCTGATGAGAGTCCCGCCCCGAACAGGTCTACGTGTCAATATTCATTCTAAGTCACAGCGCCACCTGGTGGTGACGGGAAACATTATGTTTCACGCTATGATGGCTCAAGACCAGCCAGTTGATCGGATCCACTTCAAATTTGGTCAGGAAAGCCAGAAGATGTTGATGTTGGTCTGGAGCGAACGCCGTGAGTCTCCGTCAAAAGCTGTTGCTGTGGCGACGCAGACACTGTCAAGTGAAATTTTTTTTTCGCCATCAAAATTAAAAGTGCTGTAACTCCACTGTACAAGCTCCTATCTTCACCAAATTCATACAGTTTGATGACTGTCCAGCTCTGAAGACATGTATGTGGCCATTTTGAACCATAGTCATAGCGCCACCTACTGGCGGGAGGAAGTACATGTCTTCTTTCTCGGACGTCTCTCTCTCAGCAGGTTAACCACAGGCACCTCAAATTTGAGCCAAACATTCTCAAGATGTGGTCGATGCAAAGGTATGAAGGGCTTGAGGTTTCGCCAAACGCTGTCACCGTGGCGACGCCCTGTTCGCCATGAAATACGAATTTAATTTCCACGCTTACGCATACGTGCAGACTCACCAAATTTAGCATACACGTCAGGAGGCCTAAAATGAATAATCGTATTGGGTTAACAGGTTTGGGTGGGGCAAAATGGCTCTACGGCGCCCCCTACAACATTTTGACGAACTAGCCCCCGGGCTACGTTTTACCTACAAATACCAAATTCAATAGACTTATGCGGGACGATAGGACCTACAAAAAAGCTTCTAGGACCGTTGACCTAAACCCAACAGGAAGTCGGCCATTTGGAATTTAGTGTCAAAATTTCAGCCATTTATAGGGGTCGTAAATGAGCGAACTAGTCCGAGGGGGTTGAAGCGTTCGACTTCAAACTCGGTCAGCTGGTAGAAACAATATCAAGGATGAAAAGTTATCAAGGGTTTTATATAATCTTTTACGGTTTGCCCGTGGCGAGCTGTCAAAGTTCAGTGTCTGGCCATGGCACCGAAAGTTCTTCCAAGTTCACTGTAGGTTATCCAGTGTGTTTCACACTTCTCATGTTTAGTCACAAAAGCCTCAAGACCTTCACAGTGTAGTCAACACTACATATACTGGAATACAGGACGTCATTAGCGGCCATTTTCTAGCGCAACATAGAACGGGAAGTGACGTGCAAGTCCTTCACGCGCTGTCCAAACTACACGAACGTTCTAAGTCGCGTGGAAGGGTCAGAGTCCGGCGACGGGACGGAGCTGCCGCACGCCCGACGCGCGCGGAGGTGCGAGGGCCCTCCAACGCTGCTTGCAGCTTTAATTAGGGCCCGAGCACCAAGCGGTGCGAGGACCCTATTGAAACTGCGTGGGGGAAAACGAGCAAGGGAGGAAAACGGGCCAGAACCCAAGACCCAAGAGGTGTACGGACCTCATAGTCCCTGAGCAGGTAGGCCTGGGAAAAATACGTCAAATGAAAAAAACCAGGAGACCAGGGGGCCGAAAACATAGTTGAAATTGAAGGAATTATTATTATTATTATTCTTTTTATTTTTTTACCACAAAACATGCATTTTTGGGGGCCTGAACATGCACGAAAAGTCAGGAAAATTTGCACACGCATCAGGCCTGGCGAAAAATTTCGTATTTAATGGGTCTCACAAATGGGCGTGGCATAATGGCTCTATAGCGCCCCCTAACACTAAAACCCCTACCCCCGGAACTGCAATTTATGTACGTGTACGCAATTTGGTGGGTTCATGTAGCACTTAAAGACGCACAAAAAAGTAATTTGGACCAATGACCTAAACCCAACAGGAAGTCGGCCATTTTGGATTTTATGTTAAAAAGTAGGGTTCGTAAATGAACGAACTAGTTTGAGGGGGTTGAAGCGATCGACTTCAAACTTGGTCAGCTGTTAGAAATAATATCAAGGATGAAAAGTTATTAAAGGTTTGGTATAATCTTTAACGGTTTGGACGTGGCGAGCTGTCAAAAGTTTGTGCCTCGCCGTCAAACAGGAAGTTGTTAATAACTTGACTGTACGTGATCCAATATGCACCAAACTTCACATGTCTGATGAGAGTCCCGCCCCGAACACATCTACATGTCAATATTCATTTTAAGTCATAGCGCCACCTGGTGCTGACAGGAAACTTTATGTTTTGCGCTATGATGCCTCAAGACCAGCCAGTTGATCGGATCCACTTCAAATTTGGTCAGGAAAGCCTCAAGATATTGATGTTGGTCTGGAGCGAACGCCGTGACTCTCCGTCAAAAGCTGTTGCCGTGGCGATGCAGACACTGTCGATTGAATTTTTTTTTTCGCCATCAGAATTAAAAGTGCTGTAACTCCACTGTACAAGGTCCTATCTTCACCAAATTCATACAGTTTGATGACTGTCCACCTCTGAAGACATGTACGTGGCCATTTTGAACCATAGTCATAGCGCCACCTACTGGCGGGAGGCCGTACATGTCTTCTTTCTCGGACGTCTCTCTCTCAGCAGGTTAACCACAGGCACCTCAAATTTGAGCCAAACATTCTCAAGATGTGGTCGATGCAAAGGTATGAAGGGCTTGAGGTTTCGCCAAACGCTGTCACCGTGGCGACGCCCTGTTCGCCATGAAACACGAATTTGATTTCCGAGCTTACACATGCGTGCACACTCACCAAATTTGGCATACACGTCAGGAGGCCTACAATGAATAATCTTATTGGGTTAACAGGTTTGGATGGGCCAAAATGGCTCTACGGCGCCCCCTACAAAACTTTGACGGACTAGCCCCCGGTGTACGTATTACCTACATCTACCAAATTCGCTATACTTATGCGGGACGATAGGACCTACAAAAAAGCCTCTTGGAGCGTTGACCTAAACCCAACAGGAAGTCGGCCATTTTGAATTAAGTGTCAAAATTTCAGCCATTTATAGGGGTCGTAAATGAGCGAACTAGTCCGAGGGGGTCAAAGCGATCGACTTCAAACTCGGTCAGCTGGTGGAAACACTATTCAAGATGAAAAGTTATCAAAAGCTTTATATAATCTTTTACGATTTACCCGTGGCGAGTTGTCAAAGTTCAGTGTCCCGCCATGGCACCGAAAGTTCTTCTAAGTTCACTGTAGATTCTCCAGTGTGTTTCACACTTTTCATGTTTTGTCTGAAAAGCCTCAAGACCTTCACAGTGAAGTCAACACTTAATATACTGGAATACAGGACGTCATTAGCGGCCGTTTTCTAGCGCAACATGGGAGACGCGGGAAGTGACGTGCAAGTCCTTCACGCGCTGTTCAAACTACATGCACGTTCTGAGCCGCGTGGAAGGGTCGGAGTCCAGCGGCGGCGGGACGGAGCCGCCGCACGCCCTGACGAGCGCGGACGTGCGAGGGCCCTCCAACGCTGCTTGCAGCTTTAATTAGGGCCCGAGCACCAAGCGGTGCGAGGACCCTATTGAAACTGCGTGGGGGAAAACGAGCAAGGGAGGAAAACGGGCCAGAACCCAAGACCCAAGAGGTGTACGGACCTCATAGTCCCTGAGCAGGTAGGCCTGGGAAAAATACGTCAAATGAAAAAAACCAGGAGACCAGGGGGCCGAAAACATAGTTGAAATTGAAGGAATTATTATTATTATTATTCTTTTTATTTTTTTACCACAAAACATGCATTTTTGGGGGCCTGAACATGCACGAAAAGTCAGGAAAATTTGCACACGCATCAGGCCTGGCGAAAAATTTCGTATTTAATGGGTCTCACAAATGGGCGTGGCATAATGGCTCTATAGCGCCCCCTAACACTAAAACCCCTACCCCCGGAACTGCAATTTATGTACGTGTACGCAATTTGGTGGGTTCATGTAGCACTTAAAGACGCACAAAAAAGTAATTTGGACCAATGACCTAAACCCAACAGGAAGTCGGCCATTTTGGATTTTATGTTAAAAAGTAGGGTTCGTAAATGAACGAACTAGTTTGAGGGGGTTGAAGCGATCGACTTCAAACTTGGTCAGCTGTTAGAAATAATATCAAGGATGAAAAGTTATTAAAGGTTTGGTATAATCTTTAACGGTTTGGACGTGGCGAGCTGTCAAAAGTTTGTGCCTCGCCGTCAAACAGGAAGTTGTTAATAACTTGACTGTACGTGATCCAATATGCACCAAACTTCACATGTCTGATGAGAGTCCCGCCCCGAACACATCTACATGTCAATATTCATTTTAAGTCATAGCGCCACCTGGTGCTGACAGGAAACTTTATGTTTTGCGCTATGATGCCTCAAGACCAGCCAGTTGATCGGATCCACTTCAAATTTGGTCAGGAAAGCCTCAAGATATTGATGTTGGTCTGGAGCGAACGCCGTGACTCTCCGTCAAAAGCTGTTGCCGTGGCGATGCAGACACTGTCGATTGAATTTTTTTTTTCGCCATCAGAATTAAAAGTGCTGTAACTCCACTGTACAAGGTCCTATCTTCACCAAATTCATACAGTTTGATGACTGTCCACCTCTGAAGACATGTACGTGGCCATTTTGAACCATAGTCATAGCGCCACCTACTGGCGGGAGGCCGTACATGTCTTCTTTCTCGGACGTCTCTCTCTCAGCAGGTTAACCACAGGCACCTCAAATTTGAGCCAAACATTCTCAAGATGTGGTCGATGCAAAGGTATGAAGGGCTTGAGGTTTCGCCAAACGCTGTCACCGTGGCGACGCCCTGTTCGCCATGAAACACGAATTTGATTTCCGAGCTTACACATGCGTGCACACTCACCAAATTTGGCATACACGTCAGGAGGCCTACAATGAATAATCTTATTGGGTTAACAGGTTTGGATGGGCCAAAATGGCTCTACGGCGCCCCCTACAAAACTTTGACGGACTAGCCCCCGGTGTACGTATTACCTACATCTACCAAATTCGCTATACTTATGCGGGACGATAGGACCTACAAAAAAGCCTCTTGGAGCGTTGACCTAAACCCAACAGGAAGTCGGCCATTTTGAATTAAGTGTCAAAATTTCAGCCATTTATAGGGGTCGTAAATGAGCGAACTAGTCCGAGGGGGTCAAAGCGATCGACTTCAAACTCGGTCAGCTGGTGGAAACACTATTCAAGATGAAAAGTTATCAAAAGCTTTATATAATCTTTTACGATTTACCCGTGGCGAGTTGTCAAAGTTCAGTGTCCCGCCATGGCACCGAAAGTTCTTCTAAGTTCACTGTAGATTCTCCAGTGTGTTTCACACTTTTCATGTTTTGTCTGAAAAGCCTCAAGACCTTCACAGTGAAGTCAACACTTAATATACTGGAATACAGGACGTCATTAGCGGCCGTTTTCTAGCGCAACATGGGAGACGCGGGAAGTGACGTGCAAGTCCTTCACGCGCTGTTCAAACTACATGCACGTTCTGAGCCGCGTGGAAGGGTCGGAGTCCAGCGGCGGCGGGACGGAGCCGCCGCACGCCCTGACGAGCGCGGACGTGCGAGGGCCCTCCAACGCTGCTTGCAGCTTTAATTAGGGCCCGAGCACCAAGCGGTGCGAGGACCCTATTGTAACTGCGTGGGGGAAAAGGGAGGAAACGTGCAAGTACCCAAGAACCAAGAGGTGTACGGACCTCACAGTCCCCGAGCAGGTAGGCCTCGAAAAAATACGCGACATGGCAAAAAACCAGCCAACCAGGGGGCTCGAAACATAGTTGAAACTGTGTGGATTATTATTATTATTATTATTATTATTATTCTCGGGCCGAAACAAACGCAAATTTGAGGGCCTGAACATGCACGAAAAGTCAGGAAAATTTGCACACGCATCAGGCCTGGCGAAAAATTTCGTATTTAATGGGTCTCACAAATGGGCGTGGCAAAATGGCTCTATTGCGCCCCCTAACACTAAAACCCCTACCCCGGGAACTGCAATTTATGTACGTGTACGCAATTTGGTGGGTTCATGTATCACTTAAAGACGCACAAAAAAGTAATTTGGACCAATGACCTTAACCCAACAGGAAGTCGGCCATTTTGGATTTTATGTTAAAAAGTAGGGTTCGTAAATGAACGAACTAGTTTGAGGGGGTTGAAGCGATCGACTTCAAACTTGGTCAGCTGTTAGAAATAATATCAAGGATGAAAAGTTATTAAAGGTTTGGTATAATCTTTAACGGTTTGGACGTGGCGAGCTGTCAAAAGTTTGTGCCTCGCCGTCAAACAGGAAGTTGTTAATAACTTGACTGTACGTGATCCAATATGCACCAAACTTCACATGTCTGATGAGAGTCCCGCCCCGAACACATCTACATGTCAATATTCATTTTAAGTCATAGCGCCACCTGGTGCTGACAGGAAACTTTATGTTTTGCGCTATGATGCCTCAAGACCAGCCAGTTGATCGGATCCACTTCAAATTTGGTCAGGAAAGCCTCAAGATGTTGATGTTGGTCTGGAGCGAACGCCGTGACTCTGTGTCAAAAGCTGTTGCCGTGGCGATGCAGACACTGTCGATTGAAATTTTTTTTTCGCCATCAGAATTGAAAGTGCTGTAACTCCACTGTACAAGGTCCTATCTTCACCAAATTCATACAGTTTGATGACTGTCCACCTCTGAAGACATGTACGTGGCCATTTTGAACCATAGTCATAGCGCCACCTACTGGCGGGAGGCCGTACATGTCTTCTTTCTCGGATGTCTCTCTCTCAGCAGGTTAACCACAGGCACCTCAAATTTGAGCCAAACATTCTCAAGATGTGGTTGATGCAAAGTTATGAAGGGCTTGAGGCTTCGCCAAACGCTGTCGCCGTGGCGACGCCTCGTTCGCCATGAAAAACGACTTTCATTTCCGAGCTTACACATGCGTGCACACTCACGAAATTTGGCATACACGTCAGGAGGCCTACAATGAATAATCTTATTGGGTTAACAGATTTGGATGGGCCAAAATGGCTCTACGGCGCCCCCTACAAAACTTTGACAAACTAGCCCCCGGTGTACGTTTTACCTACATGTACCAAATTCGGTATACTTATGCGGGACGATAGGACCTACAAAAAAGCCTCTTGGAGCGTTGACCTAAACCCAACAGGAAGTCGGCCAGTTTGAATTAAGTGTCAAAATTTCAGCCATTTATAGGGGTCGTAAATGAGCGAACTAGTCCGAGGGGGTCAAAGCGATCGACTTCAAACTCAGTCAGCTGGTGAAAACACTATTCAAGATGAAAAGTTATCAAAAGCTTTATATAATCTTTTACGATTTACCCGTGGCGAGTTGTCAAAGTTCAGTGTCCCGCCATGGCACCGAAAGTTCTTCTAAGTTCACTGTAGATTCTCCAGTGTGTTTCACACTTTTCATGTTTTGTCTGAAAAGCCTCAAGACCTTCACAGTGAAGTCAACACTTAATATACTGGAATACAGGACGTCATTAGCAGCCGTTTTCTAGCGCAACATGGGGGACGCGGGAAGTGACGTGCAAGTCCTTCACGCGCTGTCCAAACTACATGCACGTTCTGAGCCGCGTGGAAGGGTCGGAGTCCGGCGGCGGGACGGAACCGCCGCACGCCCTGACGAGCGCGGACGTGCGAGGGCCCTCCAACGCTGCTTGCAGCTTTAATTATTATTATTATTCTTCTGGTGTCAAAACAAACGCAAATTTGAGGGCCTGAACATGCACGAAAAGTCAGGAAAATTTGCACACGAATCAGGCCTGGCGAAAAATTTCGTATTTAATGGGTCTCACAAATGGGCGTGGCAAAATGGCTCTATAGCGCCCCCTAACACTAAAACCCCTACCCCCGGAACTGCAATTTATGTACGTGTACGCAATTTGGTGGGTTCATGTATCACTTAAAGACGCACAAAAAAGTAATTTGGACCAATGACCTAAACCCAACAGGAAGTCGCCCATTTTGGATTTTATGTTAAAAAGTAGGGTTCGTAAATGAACGAACTAGTTTGAGGGGGTTGAAGCGATCGACTTCAAACTTGGTCAGCTGGTAGAAATAATATCAAGGATGAAAAGTTGTTAAAGGTTTGGTATAATCTTTAACGGTTTGGACGTGGCGAGCTGTCAAAAGTTTGTGCCTCGCCGTCAAACAGGAAGTTGTTAATAACTTCACTGTACGTGATCCAATATGCACCAGATTTCACATGTCTGATGAGAGTCCCGCCCCGAACACATCTACATGTCAATATTCATTTTAAGTCATAGCGCCACCTGGTGCTGACAGGAAACTTTATGTTTTGCGCTAGGATGGCTCAAGACCAGACAGTTGATCGGATCCACTTCAAATTTGGTTAGGAAAGCCTCAAGATGTTGATGTTGGTCTGGAGCGAACGCCGTGACTCTGTGTCAAAAGCTGTTACCGTGGCGATGCAGACACTGTGGATTGAAATTTTTTTTTCGCCATCAGAATTAAAAGTGCTGTAACTCCACTGTACAAGGTCCTATCTTCAGCAAATTCATACAGTTTGATGACTGTCCACCTTTGAAGACATGTACGTGGCCATTTTGAACCATAGTCATAGCGCCACCTACTGGCGGGAGGCCGTATATGTCTTCTTTCTCGGACGTCTCTCTCTCAGCAGGTTAACCACAGACACCTCAAATTTGAGCCAAACATTCTCAAGATGTGGTTGATGCAAAGGTATGAAGGGCTTGAGGTTTCGCCAAACGCTGTTGCCGTGGCGACGCCTCGTTCGCCATGAAAAACGAATTTAATTTCCGAGCTTACACATGCGTGCACACTCACCAAATTTGGCATACACGTCAGGAGGCCTACAATGAATAATCTTATTGGGTTAACAGATTTGGATGGGCCAAAATGGCTCTACGGCGCCCCCTACAAAACTTTGACGAACTAGCCCTCGGTCTACGTTTTACCTACATCTACCAAATTCGGTATACTTATGCGGGACGATAGGACCAACAAAAAAGCCTCTTGGAGCGTTGACCTAAACCCAACAGGAAGTCTGCCATTTTGAATTAAGTGTCAAAATTTCAGCCATTTATAGGGGTTGTAAATGAGCGAGCTAGTCCGAGGGGGTTGAAGCGATCGACTTCAAACTCGGTCAGCTGGTAGAAACACTATTCAAGATGAAAAGTTATCAAGGGTTTTATATAATCTTTTACGGTTTGCCTGTGTTGACCTGTCAAAGTTAAAGTTTAGTGTCTTGGCAATTTATAGGGGTTGTAAATGATGTAACTTCTCAGATAGGTTTGAAGGTATTGAGTTCACTAGGTGCATTGGTAGAAACAATATTAACAATGCAGAGTTCTTCAAGGTTTCTACAGAACTTGTACGATTTGGGTGGGCGAGCTGTCAAAGTTCAAAAAGTTGTTGAGTTGTTGTAATTTCAGTCTGGATCATCCAGTGTCATTTTACTCAGAAATGCCTCAAGACCTGAACATTGTAGTCAACACTTTCTATGCTGGAATATAAGAAAAACTAGCAGTTCTTCTCACGCACAACATAGGGGTTTCAGGAAGGAACATGTTCAGGAAGGTTCATGCACTGGTTGCGTAGAAGTGTTTGCTTCTGGCAATGGGATGAAGCAGTTGTACAAATATGATCTTTAAATTAATATGTTTCCAAATATCATCGTGACAGTACTTTCTTGTAAAGTTGTTATATATGAATTGATTTAACAATGATGTATTTAGTACAAAAACTGTTAGTATCAAATTATTGAATGTAGTTGAATTTTTCCACACAATACATGTGCGTTAATTCTAGTAATTAAAGATAGACAATTGCATACTGATAGATCTATATGCAAAAAATAAAGACTGAGTGAATATAATTTTTAAACATTTTATTTACAACTGAACACCACATTTAAACATTTTTAAAATCCATGTTTTTTTATGCATGACATGATCAATTATTACATGACAATTCATTTAACAAGGTTAGTTACATTAAAAGCTTAAAACAATTCATTAGGGCCCGAGCACCAAGCGGTGCGAGGACCCTATTGAAACTGCGTGGGGGAAAAACGAGCAAGGGAGGAAACGTGCAAGTACCCAAGAACCAATAGGTGTACGGACCTCATAGGCCCTGAGCAGGTAGGCCTGGGAAAAATACGTGGAATGGAAAAAACCAGGTGACCAGGGGGCTGAAAACATAGTTGAAACTGTGTGGATTATTATTATTATTATTATTATTATTATTATTATTATTATTATTATTATTATTCTGGTGCCAAAACAAACGCAAATTTGAGGGCCTGAACATGCACGAAAAGTCAGGAAAATTTGCACACGCATCAGTCTTGGCGAAAAATTTGATATTTTAGGTGTCTTACAAACGGGCGTGGCAAAATGGCTCTATAGCGCCCTCAAACCTCGAGCCCCGGAACTGCGTTTTAAAAATCTGTATGACATTTGGTGGGTTCATGTATTTCTTCTACACGAACAAAAAAGTCTCTTGGAGGTATGTCCTAAACCCAACAGGAAGTCGGCCATTTTGGATTTTATGGCAATAAGTAGGGGTCGTAAATGAACGAACTAGTCTGAGGGGGTTGAAGCCATCGACTTCAAACTTGGTCAGCTGGTGGAAACAATATCAAGGATGAAAAGTTATTAAAGGTTTGGTATAATCTTTAACGGTTTGGACGTGGCGAGCTCTCAAAATTCTGTGCCTCGCCGTCAAACAGGAAGTTGTTAATAACTTGACTGCACGTGATCCAATATGCACCAAACTTCACATGTCTGATGAGAGTCCCGCCCTGAACACGTCTACATGTCAATATTCATTCTAAGTCACAGCGCCACCTGGTGGTGACAGGAAAATTTATGTTTTACGCTACAATGGCTCAAGACCAGTCAGTTGATCTGATCCACTTCAAATTTGGTCAGGAAAGCCAGAAGATGTTGATGTTGGTCTGGAGCGAACGCCGTGAGTCTCTGTCAAAAGCTGTTGCCATGGCGACGCATACACTGTCGAGTGAAATTTTTTTTTCGCCATCAGAATTAAAAGTGCTGTAACTCAACTGTACAAGGTCCTATCTTCACCAAATTCATACAGTTTGATGACTGTCCGGCTCTGAAGACATGTACGTGGCCATTTTGAACCATAGTCATAGCGCCACCTACTGGCGGGAGGAGGTACATGTCTTCTTTCTTGGACATCTCTCTCTCAGCAGGTTAACCACAGGCACCTCAAATTTGAGCCAAACATTCTCAAGATGTGGTTGATGCAAACTTATGGGGCCCTTGAGTTTTTGCCAAACGCTGTTGTCGTGGCGACGCCCTGTTCGCCATGAAACACGAGTTTGATTTCCACACTTACGCATACATGCAGACTCACCAAATTTGGCATACACGTTAGGAGGCCTAAAATGCATCATGTTATTGGGTTAACACGTTTGGGTGGGCCAAAATGGCTCTACGGCGCCCCCTACAAAACTTTGACGAACTAGCCCCCGGGTTACGTTTTACCTACATCTACCAAATTCGGTATACTTATGCGGGACGATAGGACCTACAAAAAAGCCTCTTGGAGCATTGACCTAAACCCAACAGGAAGTCGGCCATTTTGAATTAAGTGTCAAAATTTCAGCCATTTATAGGGGTCGTAAATGAGCGAACTAGTCCGAGGGGGTCAAAGCGATCGACTTCAAACTCGGTCAGCTGGTAGAAGCAGTATTCACGATGAAAAGTTATCAAAAGCTTTCTATAATCTTTTACGCTTTGCCCGTGGCAAGCTGTCAAAGTTCTGTGTCTCGCCATGGAACCGAAAGCTCTTCCAAGTTCACTGTAGATTCTCCAGTGTGTTTCACACTGCTCATGTTTTGTCAGAGAAGCCTCAAGACCTTCACAGTGTAGTCAACACTTCGTATACAGGAATACAGGACGTCATTAGCGGCCGTTTCATAGCGCAACATAGTGACGTGTAAGTCCTTCACGCGCTGTCCAAACTACATGAACGTTCTGGCTCGTGTGGAAGGGTCGGAGTCCGGCGGCGGGACGGAGCCGCCACACGCCCGACGCGCGCGGAGGTGCGAGGGCCCTCCAACGCTGCTTGCAGCTTTAATTAGGGCCCGAGCACCAAGCGGTGCGAGGACCCTATTGAAACTGCGTGGGGGAAAAACGTGCAAGGGAGGAAAACGGGCCAGTACCCAGAAACCAAGAGGTGTACGGACCTCACAGGCCCCGAGCAGGTAGGCCTGGGAAAAATACGTGGAATGGAAAAAACCAGGCGACCAGGGGGCCGAAAACATAGTTGAAACTGAAGGAATTATTATTATTATTATTATTATTATTAGGGCCCGAGCACCAAGCGGTGCGAGGACCCTATTGTAACTGCGTGGGGGAAAACGAGCAAGGGAGGAAAACGTGCAAGTACCCAAGAACCAAGAGGTGTACGGACCTCACAGGCCCCGAGCAGGTAGGCCTCGAAAAAATACGTCAAATGAAAAAAACCAGGCGACCAGGGGGCCAAAAACATAGTTGAAACTGAAGGAATTATTATTATTATTATTATTATTCTTCTTCTTTTCCTCCTTTTTATAAACAATGAATCGCTAATTTGGGGGCCTGAACATGCACGAAAACTCACCAAAATTTGCACAAAATTCAGACATGGCGAAAAATTACGTATTTTAAAGGTTTCGCAAATGGCCGTGGCAAAATGGCTCTGTAGCGCCACCTAAACTCAGCCCCGGAACTGCGTTTTATGTACATGTATGAAATTCGGTGGGTTTGTGTATCTCTTCAGGACGAACAAAAAAGTCTCTTGGAGCGATGACCTAAACCCAACAGGAAGTCAGCCATATTGGATTTTTCATGCATTTTTGGCGATTTACAGGGGACGTAAATGAACGAACTAGTCCGAGGGGGTTCAAGCGATCGACTTCAAACTTGGTCAGCTGGTAGAGAAGGCCTCAACGATGAAAAGTTATCAAAGGTTTGATATAATCTTTAACGGTTTGGGCGTGGCGAGCTGGCAAAGTTCAGTGTCTCGCCATGACTCGCCATCAAACAGGAAATTGTTAATAACTTGACTGTACGTGATCCAATCAGCACCAAACTTGACATGTCTGATGAGAGTCCCGCCCCGAACACGTCTACGTGTCAATATTCATTCTAAGTCACAGCGCCACCTGGTGGTGACAGGAAACTTTATGTTTTACGCTATGATGGCTCAAGACCAGTCAGTTGATCGGATCCACTTCAAATTTGGTCAGGAAAGCCAGAAGATGTTGGTGTTGGTCTGGAGCGAACGCCGTGAGTCTCCGTCAAAAGCTGTTGGCGTGGCGACGCAGACACTGTCGATTGAAATTTTTTTTACGCCATCAAAATTGAAAGTGCTGTAACTCCACTGTACAAGGTCCTATCTTCACCAAATTCATACAGTTTGATGACTGTCCGGCTCTGAAGACATGTACGTGGCCATTTTGAACCATAGTCATAGCGCCACCTACTGGCTAGAGGAGGTACATGTCTTCTTTCTCGGACGTCTCTCTCTCAGCAGGTTAACCACAGACACTTCAAATTTTAGCCAAACATTCTCAAGACGTGGTTGATGCAAAGTTATGAAGGGCTTGAGGTTTCGGCAAACGCTGTCACCGTGGCGACGCCTTGTTCGCCATGAAAATCGAACGTAATTTCGAAGCTTATGCATGCGTGCACACTCACCAAATTTGGCATGCACGTCAGGAGGCCTAAAATGAGTAATCTTATTTAGTTCACGGGTTTCGGTGTGCCAAAATGGCTCTATGGCGCCCCCTACAAAACTTTGACGAACTAGCCCCCGGTCTACGTTTTACCTACATGTACCAAATTCGGTATACATATGCGGGACCATAGGACCTACAAAAAAGCCTCTTGGAGCATTGACCAAAACCCAACAGCACGTCGGCCATATTGGATTTTTCACACATTTTTGGCGATTTACAGGGGACGTAAATGAACGAACTACTCCGAGGGGGTTCAAGCGATCGACTTCAAACTTGGTCAGCTGGTACAAACAATATCAAGGATGAAAAGTTATCAAAGGTTTGATATAATCTTTAACGGTTTGGGCGTGGCGAGCTGGTAAAGTTCAGTGTCTCGCCATGACTCGTCATCAAACAGGAAATTGTTAATAACTTGACTGTACGTGATCCAATCAGCACCAATCTTGACATGTCTGATGAGAGTTCCGCCCTGAAGACGTCTACATGTTAATATTCATTCAAAGTCATAGTGCCACCTAGTGGCAAGAGGAAGTGCATGTTTTATTCTCAGACGTTTCTCTCTCAGCAGGTTGATCACAGACACCTCAAATTTGATCCAAACATTCCCACTACATGGATGATGCAAAGTTATGAAGCTCTTGACGTTTTCTCAGACGCTGTCACCATGGCAACGCTGTTCGCCATGGAACAGGAAATTGCTGTAACTTCAGTGTACATTATCCAATCTCTTTCAAACTTGTCACGCTTAATAAGAGTCCCGGCCTGAAGACATCTAGATGCCAATTAGTGACCACAGTCATTGCGCCACCTGGTGGCAACAGGAAGTAACACGTCTATGGCAATGATCATTTGATTTGCATGAAATTTTCACAGTGTAGTCAACACTTCATATACTGGAATACAGGATGTGATTAGTGACTGTTCTCTAGCGCCACATAGAGGACGCAGGAAGTGACGTGTAAGTCCTTCACGCGCTGTCCAAACTACATGAACGTTCTAAAAGCGCATGGAAGGGTCGGAGTCCAACACAAGACGGGGCCGCCGCACGCCCCGACGCGCGCGGAGGTGCGAGGGCCCTTCAACGCTGCTTGCAGCTTTAATTATTATTATTATTATTATTTTCCTTGTACCGAAACAAACGCAAATTTGGGGGCCTGAACATGCACGAAAAGTCAGGAAAATTTGCACAAAATTCAGGAACGGTGAAAATTTTCGTATTTTATGGGTTTCGTAAACGGGCGTGAAAAGATGGCTCTATAGCGCCACCAAAACTCAGCCCCGGAACTGCGTATTATTTACATGTACGAAAGTTGTAGGGTATATGTATCGCTTCAAGACGCACAGAAAAGTCTCTTGGAGGTATGCCTTAAAACCAACAGGAAGTCGGCCATTTTGGATTTTATGGCGAAAAGTAGGGGTCGTAAATGAACGAACTAGTCCGAGGGGGTTGAAGCTATCAACTTCAAACTTGGTCAGCTGTTAGAAATAATATCAAGGATGAAAAGTTATTAAAGGTTTGGTATAATCTTTAACGGTTTGGACGTGGCGAGCTGTCAAAAGTTTGTGCCTCGCCGTCAAACAGGAAGTTGTTAATAACTTGACTGTACGTGATCCAATATGCACCAAACTTCACATGTCTGATGAGAGTCCCGCCCCGAACAGGTCTACATGTCAATATCCATTCTAAGTCATAGCGCCACCTGGTGGTGACAGGAAACTTTATGTTTTGCGCTATGATGGCTCAAGACCAGACAGTTGATCGGATCCACTTCAAATTTGGTCAGGAAAGCCTCAAGATGTTGATGTTGGTCTGGAGCGAACGCCGTGACTCTCCGTCAAAAGCTGTTGCCATGGCGACGCAGACACTGTCGATTGAATTTTTTTTTTCGCCATCAGAATTAAAAGTGCTGTTACTCCACTGTACAAGGTCCTATCTTCACCAAATTCATACAGTTTGATGACTGTCTGTCTCTGAAGACATGTACGTGGCCATTTTGAACCATAGTCATAGCGCCACCTACTGGCGGGAGGAGGTACATGTCTTCTTTCTCGGACGTCTCTCTCTCAGCAGGTTAACCACAGACACCTCAAATTTGGGCCAAAGATTCTCAAGACGTGGCCGATGCAAATTTATGAAGGGCTTAAGGTTTCGCCAAACGCTGTCACCGTGGCGACGCCTTGTTCGCCATGAAAAACGAATTTAATTTCAAAGCTTACGCATGCGTGCACACTCACCAAATTTGGCATACACGTCAGGAGCCCTAAAATGAATAATCTTATTGGGTTAACAGGTTTGGGTGGGCCAAAATGGCTCTACGGCGCCCCCTAGAAAAATTTGACGAACTAGCCCCCGGGCTACGTTTTACCTACATGTACCAAATTCGGTACACTTATGCGGGACGATAGGACCTACAGAAAAGCCTCTTGGAGCATTGACCTAAACCCAACAGGAAGTCGGCCATTTTGAATTAAGTGTCAAAATTGCTGCGATAAATAGGGGTCGTAAATGAATGAACTAGTCCGAGGGGGTTGAAGCCATCGACTTCAAACTTGGTCAGCTGGTAGAAACAATCTCAAGGATGAAAAGTTATCAAAGGCTTTCTGGAATCTTTAACGGTTTGGGCTTGGCGAGCTCTCAAAATTCGGTGCCTCACCGTCAAACAGGAAGTTGTTAATAACTTGACTGTACGTGATCCAATATGCACTAAACTTCACATGTCTGATGAGAGTCTTGCCCTGAACACGTCTACATATCAATATTCATTCTAAGTCACAGCGCCACCTTGTGGCAACAGAAAGTAACATGAATTAACTATCAAAATTTCAGCGGTTTATAGGGGTCGTAAATGAGCGAACTACTCCGAGGTGATTGAAGCGATCGACTTCAAACTTGGTCAGCTGGCAGGACAAATATTAAAGATGAAAAGTTCATCAAAAGCTTTATATTATCTTTAACGGTTTGGGCGTGGCGAGCTGTCAAAGTTCTGTGTCTCGCCATGGCACCGAAAGTTCTTCCAAGTTCACTGTAGGTTACCCAGTGTGTTTCACACTTCTCCTGTTTAGTCACAAAAGCCTCAAGACCTTCACAGTGTAGTCAACACTTCATATACTGGAATACAGGACGTCATTAGCGACCGTTTTCTAGCGCAACATAGGGGGCGCGGGAAGTGACGTGTAAGTCCTTCGCACGCTGTCCAAACTACATGAACATTCTGAAAGCGCATTGAAGGGTCGGAGTCCAGCAACGAGACGGAGCCGCCGCACGCCCCGACGCGCGCGGAGGTGCGAGGGCCCTCCAACGCTGCTTGCAGCTTTAATTATTATTATTATTCTTCTCGGGCCGAAACAAACGCAAATTTGAGGGCCTGAACATGCACGAAAAGTCAGGAAAATTTGCACACGCATCAGGCCTGGCGAAAAATTTCGTATTTAATGGGTCTCACAAATGGGCGTGGCAAAATGGCTCTATTGCGCCCCCTAACACTAAAACCCCTACCCCGGGAACTGCAATTTATGTACGTGTACGCAATTTGGTGGGTTCATGTATCACTTCAAGACGCACAAAAAAGTAATTTGGACCAATGACCTAAACCCAACAGGAAGTCGGCCATTTTGGATTTTATGTTAAAAAGTAGGGTTCGTAAATGAACGAACTAGTTTGAGGGGGTTGAAGCGATCGACTTCAAACTTGGTCAGCTGTTAGAAATAATATCAAGGATGAAAAGTTATTAAAGGTTTGGTATAATCTTTAACGGTTTGGACGTGGCGAGCTGTCAAAAGTTTGTGCCTCGCCGTCAAACAGGAAGTTGTTAATAACTTGACTGTACGTGATCCAATATGCACCAAACTTCACATGTCTGATGAGAGTCCCGCCCCGAACACATCTACATGTCAATATTCATTTTAAGTCATAGCGCCACCTGGTGCTGACAGGAAACTTTATGTTTTGCGCTATGATGCCTCAAGACCAGCCAGTTGATCGGATCCACTTCAAATTTGGTCAGGAAAGCCTCAAGATGTTGATGTTGGTCTGGAGCGAACGCCGTGACTCTGTGTCAAAAGCTGTTGCCGTGGTGATGCAGACACTGTCGATTGAAAAATTTTTTTCGCCATCAAAATTAAAAGTGCTGTAACTCCACTGTACAAGGTCCTATCTTCACCAAATTCATACAGTTTGATGACTGTCCGGCTCTGAAGACATGTACATGGCCATTTTGAACCATGGTCATAGCGCCACCTACTGGCGGGAGGAGGTACATGTCTTCTTTCTCGGATGTCTCTCTCTCAGCAGGTTATCCACAGACACCTCAAATTTGAGCCAAACATTCTCAAGATGTGGTTGATGCAAAGGTATGAAGGGCTTGAGGTTTCGCCAAACGCTGTCGCCGTGGCGACGCCTCGTTCGCCATGAAAAACGACTTTCATTTCCGAGCTTACACATGCGTGCACACTCACGAAATTTGGCATACACGTCAGGAGGCCTACAATGAATAATCTTATTGGGTTAACAGATTTGGATGGGCCAAAATGGCTCTACGGCGCCCCCTACAAAACTTTGACAAACTAGCCCCCGGTGTACGTTTTACCTACATGTACCAAATTTGGTATACTTATGCGGGACGATAGGACCTACAAAAAAGCCTCTTGGAGCGTTGACCTAAACCCAACAGGAAGTCGGCCATTTTGAATTAAGTGTCAAAATTTCAGCCATTTATAGGGGTCGTAAATGAGCGAACTAGTCCGAGGGGGTTGAAGCCATCGACTTCAAACTTGGTCAGCTGGTGGAAACAATATCAAGGATGAAAAGTTATTAAAGGTTTGGTATAATCTTTAACGGTTTGGACGTGGCGAGCTCTCAAAATTCTGTGCCTCGCCGTCAAACAGGAAGTTGTTAATAACTTGACTGCACGTGATCCAATATGCACCAAACTTCACATGTCTGATGAGAGTCCCGCCCTGAACACGTCTACATGTCAATGTTCATTCTAAGTCACAGCGCCACCTGGTGGTGACAGGAAAATTTATGTTTTACGCTACGATGGCTCAAGACCAGTCAGTTGATCTGATCCACTTCAAATTTGGTCAGGAAAGCCAGAAGATGTTGATGTTGGTCTGGAGCGAACGACGTGAGTCTCTGTCAAAAGCTGTTGCCATGGCGACGCAGACACTGTCGAGTGAAATTTTTTTTTCGCCATCAGAATTAAAAGTGCTGTAACTCAACTGTACAAGGTCCTATCTTCACCAAATTCATACAGTTTGATGACTGTCCGGCTCTGAAGACATGTACGTGGCCATTTTGAACCATAGTCATAGCGCCACCTACTGGCGAGAGGAGGTACATGTCTTCTTTCTTGGACATCTCTCTCTCAGCAGGTTAATTGCAGACACCTCAAATTTGAGCCAAACATTCTCAAGATGTGGTTGATGCAAACTTATGGGGCCCTTGAGTTTTTGCCAAACGCTGTTGACGTGGCGACGCCCTGTTCGCCATGAAACACGAGTTTGATTTCCACACTTACGCATACATGCAGACTCACCAAATTTGGCATACACGTTAGGAGGCCTAAAATGAATCATCTTATTGGGTTAACACGTTTGGGTGGGCCAAAATGGCTCTACGGCGCCCCCTACAAAACTTTGACGAACTAGCCCCCGAGCTACGTTTCACCTACATCTACCAAATTCGGTATAGTTATGCGGGACGATAGGACCTACAGAAAAGCCTCTTGGAGCATTGACCTAAACCCAACAGGAAGTCGGCCATTTTGAATTAAGTGTCAAAATTGCTGCGATAAATAGGGGTCGTAAATGAATGAACTAGTCCGAGGGGGTTGAAGCCATCGACTTCAAACTTGGTCAGCTGGTAGAAACAATCTCAAGGATGAAAAGTTATCAAAGGCTTTCTGTAATCTTTAACGGTTTGGGCGTGGCGAGCTCTCAAAATTCGGTGCCTCACCGTCAAACAGGAAGTTGTTAATAACTTGACTGTACGTGATCCAATATGCACTAAACTTCACATGTCTGATGAGAGTCTTGCCCTGAACACGTCTACATATCAATATTCATTCTAAGTCACAGCGCCACCTTGTGGCAACAGAAAGTAACATGAATTAACTATCAAAATTTCAGCGGTTTATAGGGGTCGTAAATGAGCGAACTACTCCGAGGTGATTGAAGCGATTGACTTCAAACTTGGTCAGCTGGCAGGACAAATATTAAAGATGAAAAGTTCATCAAAAGCTTTATATTATCTTTAACGGTTTGGGCGTGGCGAGCTGTCAAAGTTCTGTGTCTCGCCATGGCACCGAAAGTTCTTCCAAGTTCACTGTAGGTTACCCAGTGTGTTTCACACTTCTCCTGTTTAGTCACAAAAGCCTCAAGACCTTCACAGTGTAGTCAACACTTCATATACTGGAATATAGGACGTCATTAGCGGCCGTTTTCTAGGGCAACATAGGGGATGCGGGAAGTGACGTGTAAGTCCTTCACGCGCTTTCCAAACTACATGAACGTTCTGAGCCGCGTGGAAGGGGCGGAGTCTCCGCACGCCCCGACGCACACAGAGGTGCGAGGGCCCTCCAACGCTGCTTGCAGCTTTAATTATTATTATTATTCTTCTCCTCCTTTTTATAAACAATGAATCGCTAATTTGGGGGCCTGAACATGCACGAAAACTCACCAAAATTTGCACAAAATTCAGACATGGCGAAAAATTACGTATTTTAAAGGTTTCGCAAATGGCCGTGGCAAAATGGCTCTGTAGCGCCACCTAAACTCAGCCCCGGAACTGCGTTTTATGTACATGTACGAAATTCGGTGGGTTCGTGTATCTCTTCAGGACGAACAAAAAAGTCTCTTGGAGCGATGACCTAAACCCAACAGGAAGTCAGCCATATTGGATTTTTCACGCATTTTTGGCGATTTACAGGGGACGTAAATGAACGAACTAGTCCGAGGGGGTTCAAGCGATCGACGTCAAACTTGGTCAGCTGGTAGAGAAGGCCTCAATGATGAAAAGTTATTAAAAGTCTTGTTATTACTTTAACGGTTTGGCCGTGGCGAGCTGGCAAAGTTCAGTGTCTCGCCATGACTCGCCATCAAACAGGAAATTGTTAATAACTTGACTGTACGTGATCCAATCAGCACCAAACTTGACATGTCTGATGAGAGTCCCGCCCTGAAGACGTCTACATGTCAATATTCATTCAAAGTCATAGCGCCACCTGGTGGTGACAGGAAACTTTATGTTTTACGCTATGATGGCTCAAGACCAGCCAGTTGATCGGATCCACTTCAAATCTGGTCAGGAAAGCCAGAAGATGTTGGTGTTGGTCTGGAGCGAACGTTGTGAGTCTCCGTCAAAAGCTGTTGCCGTGGCGACGCAGACACTGTCGATTGAAATTTTTTTTACGCCATGAAAATTGAAAGTGCTGTAACTCCACTGTACAAGGTCCTATCTTCACCAAATTCATACAGTTTGATGACTGTCCGCCTCTGAAGACATGTACGTGGCCATTTTGAACCATAGTCATAGCGCCACCTACTGGCTAGAGGAGGTACATGTCTTCTTTCTCGGACGTCTCTCTCTCAGCAGGTTAACCACAGACACTTCAAATTTTAGCCAAACATTCTCAAGACGTGGTTGATGCAAAGTTATGAAGGGCTTGAGGTTTCGCCAAACGCTGTCACCGTGGCGACGCCTTGTTCGCCATGAAAATCGAACGTAATTTCGAAGCTTATGCATGCGTGCACACTCACCAAATTTGGCATGCACGTCAGGAGGCCTAAAATGAGTAATCTTATTTAGTTCACGGGTTTCGGTGGGCCAAAATGGCTCTATGGCGCCCCCTACAAAACTTTGACGAACTAGCCCCCGGTCTACGTTTTACCTACATGTACCAAATTCGGTATACATATGCGGGACCATAGGACCTACAAAAAAGCCTCTTGGAGCATTGATCAAAACCCAACAGGACGTCGGCCATATTGGATTTTTCACACATTTTTGGCGATTTACAGGGGACGTAAATGAACAAACTACTCCGAGGGGGTTCAAGCGATCGACTTCAAACTTGGTCAGCTGGTACAAACTATATCAAGGATGAAAAGTTATCAAAGGTTTGATATAATCTTTAACGGTTTGGGCGTGGCGAGCTGGTAAAGTTCAGTGTCTCGCCATGACTCGTCATCAAACAGGAAATTGTTAATTACTTGACTGTACGTGATCCAATCAGCACCAATCTTGACATGTTTGATGAGAGTTCCGCCCTGAAGACGTCTACATGTTAATATTCATTCAAAGTCATAGTGCCACCTAGTGGCAAGAGGAAGTGCATGTTTTATTCTCAGACGTTTCTCTCTCTGCAGGTTGATCACAGACACCTCAAATTTGATCCAAACATTCACACTACATGGATGATGCAAAGTTATGAAGCTCTTGACGTTTTCTCAGACGCTGTCACCATGGCAACGCTGTTCGCCATGGAACAGGAAATTGCTGTAACTTCAGTGTACATTATCCAATCTCTTTCAAACTTGTCACGCTTAATAAGAGTCCCGGCCTGAAGACATCTAGATGCCAATTAGTGACCACAGTCATTGCGCCACCTGGTGGCAACAGGAAGTAACACGTCTATGGCAATGATCATTTGATTTGCATGAAATTTTCACAGTGTAGTCAACACTTCATATACTGGAATACAGGATGTGATTAGTGACTGTTCTCTAGCGCCACATAGGGGACACAGGAAGTGACATGTAAGTCCTTCACGCGCTGTCCAAACTACATGAACGTTCTGAAAGCGCATGGAAGGGTCGGAGTCCAACAACGGGACGGAGCTGCCGCACGCCCCGACGCGCGCGGAGGTGCGAGGGCCCTTCAACGCTGCTTGCAGCTTTAATTATTATTATTATTTTTCTTGTGTATTTACAAAGGCTAATTTGGGTGCCTGAACATGCACGAAAACTCAGGAAAATTTGCACAAAATTCAAGCACATCAAAAATTTTCGTATTTCATGGGTTTCGTAAACGGGCGTGAAAAAATTGCTCTATAGCGCCACCAAAACTCAGCCCCGGAACTGCGTATAATGTACATGTACGAAAGTTGTAGGGTATATGTATGGTTTCAAGACGCATAGAAAAGTCTCTTGGAGGTATGCCTTAAAACCAACAGGAAGTCAGCCATTTAGGATTTTATGGCGAAAAGTAGGGGTCGTAAATGAACGAACTCGTCCGAGGTGGTTGAAGCTATCAACTTCAAACTTGGTCAGGTGATAGAAACAATATCAAGGATGAAAAGTTATCAAAGGTTTTGTATAATCTTTAACGGTTTGGGCGTGGTGAGCTCTCAAAATTCTGAGCCTTGCCGTCAAACAGGAAGTTGTTAATAACTTGACTGCACGTGATCCAATATGCACCAAACTTCACATGTCTGATGAGAGTCCCGCCCCGAACAGGTGTACGTGTCAATATTCATTCTAAGTCACAGCGCCACCTGGTGGTGACGGGAAACATTATGTTTTACGCTATTATGGCTCAAGACCAGCCAGTTGATCGGATCCACTTCAAATTTGGTCAGGAAAGCCAGAAGATGTTGATGTTGGTCTGGAGCGAACGCCGTGAGTCTCCGTCAAAAGCTGTTGCTGTGGCGACGCAGACACTGTCAAGTGAAATTTTATTTTCGCCATGAAAATTAAAAGTGCTGTAACTCCACTGTACAAGGTCCTATCTTCACCAAATTCATACAGTTTGATGACTGTCCAGCTCTGAAGACATGTATGTGGCCATTTTGAACCATAGTCATAGCGCCACCTACTGGCGGGAGGAGGTACATGTCTTCTTTCTCGCACGTCTCTCTCTCAGCAGGTTAACCGCAGACACCTCAAATTTGAGCCAAACATTCTGAAGATGTGGTTGATGCAAAGTTATGAAGGGCTTGAGGTTTTGCCAAACGCTGTCGCCATGGCGACGCCCTGTTCGCCATGAAACACGAATTTAATTTCCACACTTACGCATACGTGCACACTCACCAAATTTGGCATACACGTCAGGAGGCCTAAAATGAATAATCTTATTGGGTTAACAGGTTTGGGTGGGCCAAAATGGCTCTACGGCGCCCCCTACAAAACTTTGACGAACTAGCCCCCGGGCTACGTTTTACCTACATCTACCAAAATTCGGGATGCTTATGCGGGACGATCGGACCTGCAAAAAAGCCTCTTGGAGCATTGACCTAAACCCAACAGGAAGTCGACCATTTTGAATTAAGTGTCAAAATTTCAGCCATTTATAGGGGTCGTAAATGAGCGAACTAGTCCGAGGGTGTCGAAGCGATCGACTTCAAACTCGGTCAGCTGGTGGAAACACTATTCAAGATGAAAAGTTATCAAAAGCTTTATATAATCTTTTACGGTTTGGGCGTGGCGAGCTTTCAAAGTTCAGTGTCCCGCCATGGCACCGAAAGTTCTTCTAAGTTCACTGTAGATTATCCAGTGTGTTTCACACTTCTCATGTTTTGTCTGAGAAGCCTCAAGACCTTCACAGTGTAGTCAACACTTCATATACTGGAATATAGGACGTCATTAGCGGGCGTTTTCTGGCGCAACATAGGGGACGCGGGAAGTGACGTGCAAGTCCTTCACGCGCTGTCCAAACTACATGAACGTTCTGAGTCGCGTGGAAGGGTCGGAGTCCGGCGATGGGACGGAGGTGCGAGGGCCCTCCAACGCTGCTTGCAGCTTTAATTATTAGGGCCCGAGCACCAAGCGGTGCGAGGACCCTATTGAAACTCCGTGGGGGAAAAACGTGCAAGGGAGGAAAACGGGCCAGTACCCAAGAACCAAGAGGTGTACGGACCTCACAGTCCCCGAGCAGGTAGGCCTCGAAAAAATACGCGACATGGCAAAAAACCAGCCAACCAGGGGGCTCGAAACATAGTTGAAACTGTGTGGATTATTATTATTAGGGCCCGAGCACCAAGCGGTGCGAGGACCCTATTGTAACTGCGTGGGGGAAAAGGGAGGAAACGTGCAAGTACCCAAGAACCAAGAGGTGTACGGACCTCACAGTCCCCGAGCAGGTAGGCCTCGAAAAAATACGCGACATGGCAAAAAACCAGCCAACCAGGGGGCTCGAAACATAGTTGAAACTGTGTGGATTATTATTATTATTATTATTATTATTATTATTATTATTATTATTATTCTTCTCGGGCCGAAACAAACGCAAATTTGAGGGCCTGAACATGCACGAAAAGTCAGGAAAATTTGCACACGCATCAGGCCTGGCGAAAAATTTCGTATTTAATGGGTCTCACAAATGGGCGTGGCAAAATGACTCTATTGCGCCCCCTAACACTAAAACCCCTACCCCGGGAACTGCAATTTATGTACGTGTACGCAATTTGGTGGGTTCATGTATCACTTCAAGACGCACAAAAAAGTAATTTGGACCAATGACCTAAACCCAACAGGAAGTCGGCCATTTTGGATTTTATGTTAAAAAGTAGGGTTCGTAAATGAACGAACTAGTTTGAGGGGGTTGAAGCGATCGACTTCAAACTTGGTCAGCTGTTAGAAATAATATCAAGGATGAAAAGTTATTAAAGGTTTGGTATAATCTTTAACGGTTTGGACGTGGCGAGCTGTCAAAAGTTTGTGCCTCGCCGTCAAACAGGAAGTTGTTAATAACTTGACTGTACGTGATCCAATATGCACCAAACTTCACATGTCTGATGAGAGTCCCGCCCCAAACACATCTACATGTCAATATTCATTTTAAGTCATAGCGCCACCTGGTGCTGACAGGAAACTTTATGTTTTGCGCTATGATGCCTCAAGACCAGCCAGTTGATCGGATCCACTTTAAATTTGGTCAGGAAAGCCTCAAGATGTTGATGTTGGTCTGGAGCGAACGCCGTGACTCTGTGTCAAAAGCTGTTGCCGTGGTGATGCAGACACTGTCGATTGAAATTTTTTTTTCGCCATCAAAATTAAAAGTGCTGTAACTCCACTGTACAAGGTCCTATCTTCACCAAATTCATACAGTTTGATGACTGTCCGGCTCTGAAGACATGTACATGGCCATTTTGAACCATGGTCATAGCGCCACCTACTGGCGGGAGGAGGTACATGTCTTCTTTCTCGGACGTCTCTCTCTCAGCAGGTTATCCACAGACACCTCAAATTTGAGCCAAACATTCTCAAGATGTGGTTGATGCAAAGGTATGAAGGGCTTGAGGTTTCGCCAAACGCTGTCGCCGTGGCGACGCCTCGTTCGCCATGAAAAACGACTTTAATTTCCGAGCTTACACATGCGTGCACACTCACGAAATTTGGCATACACGTCAGGAGGCCTACAATGAATAATCTTATTGGGTTAACAGATTTGGATGGGCCAAAATGGCTCTACGGCGCCCCCTACAAAACTTTGACAAACTAGCCCCCGGTGTACGTTTTACCTACATGTACCAAATTCGGTATACTTATGCGGGACGATAGGACCTACAAAAAAGCCTCTTGGAGCGTTGACCTAAACCCAACAGGAAGTCGGCCATTTTGAATTAAGTGTCAAAATTTCAGCCATTTATAGGGGTCGTAAATGAGCGAACTAGTCCGAGGGGGTCAAAGCGATCGACTTCAAACTCGGTCAGCTGGTGAAAACACTATTCAAGATGAAAAGTTATCAAAAGCTTTATATAATCTTTTACGATTTACCCGTGGCGAGTTGTCAAAGTTCAGTGTCCCGCCATGGCACCGAAAGTTCTTCTAAGTTCACTGTAGATTCTCCAGTGTGTTTCACACTTTTCATGTTTTGTCTGAAAAGCCTCAAGACCTTCACAGTGAAGTCAACACTTAATATACTGGAATACAGGACGTCATTAGCAGCCGTTTTCTAGCGCAACATGGGGGACGCGGGAAGTGACGTGCAAGTCCTTCACGCGCTGTCCAAACTACATGCACGTTCTGAGCCGCGTGGAAGGGTCGGAGTCCGGCGGCGGGACGGAACCGCCGCACGCCCTGACGAGCGCGGACGTGCGAGGGCCCTCCAACGCTGCTTGCAGCTTTAATTATTATTATTATTATTATTATTATTCTCGGGCCGAAACAAACGCAAATTTGAGGGCCTGAACATGCACGAAAAGTCAGGAAAATTTGCACACGAATCAGGCCTGGCGAAAAATTTCGTATTTAATGGGTCTCACAAATGGGCGTGGCATAATGGCTCTATAGCGCCCCCTAACACTAAAACCCCTACCCCCGGAACTGCAATTTATGTACGTGTACGCAATTTGGTGGGTTCATGTATCACTTCAAGACGCACAAAAAAGTAATTTGGACCAATGACCTAAACCCAACAGGAAGTCGGCCATTTTGGATTTTATGTTAAAAAGTAGGGTTCGTAAATGAACGAACTAGTTTGAGGGGGTTCAAGCGATCGACTTCAAACTTGGTCAGCTGTTAGAAATAATATCAAGGATGAAAAGTTATCAAAGGTTTGGTATAATCTTTAACGGTTTGGACGTGGCGAGCTGTCAAAACTTTGTGCCGCGCTGTCATACAGGAAGTTGTTGATAACTTGACTGTACGTGATCCAATATGCACCAAACTTCACATGTCTGATGAGAGTCCCGCCCCGAACAGGTCTACATGTCAATATTCATTCTAAGTCATAGCGCCACCTGGTGGTGACAGGAAACTTTATGTTTTGCGCTATGATGGCTCAAGACCAGACAGTTGATCGGATCCACTTCAAATTTGGTCATGAAAGCCTCAAGATGTTGATGTTGGTCTGGAGCGAACGCCGTAACTCTCCGTCAAAAGCTGTTGCCGTGGCGACGCAGACACTGTCGATTGAATTTTTTTTTTCGCCATCAGAATTAAAAGTGCTGTTACTCCACTGTACAAGGTCCTATCTTCACCAAATTCATACAGTTTGATGACTGTCTGTCTCTGAAGACATGTACGTGGCCATTTTGAACCATAGTCATAGCGCCACCTACTGGCGGGAGGAGGTACATGTCTTCTTTCTCGGACGTCTCTCTCTCAGCAGGTTAACCACAGACACCTCAAATTTGGGCCAAAGATTCTCAAGACGTGGCCGATGCAAATTTATGAAGGGCTTAAGGTTTCGCCAAATGCTGTCACCGTGGCGACGCCTTGTTCGCCATGAAAAACGAATTTAATTTCAAAGCTTACGCATGCGTGCACACTCACCAAATTTGGCATACACGTCAGGAGCCCTAAAATGAATAATCTTATTGGGTTAACAGGTTTGGGTGGGCCAAAATGGCTCTACGGCGCCCCCTAGAAAACTTTGACGAACTAGCCCCCGGGCTACGTTTTACCTACATGTACCAAATTCGGTACACTTGTGCGGGACGATAGGACCTACAGAAAAGCCTCTTGGAGCATTGACCTAAACCCAACAGGAAGTCGGCCATTTTGAATTAAGTGTCAAAATTGCTGCGATAAATAGGGGTCGTAAATGAATGAACTAGTCCGAGGGGGTTGAAGCCATCGACTTCAAACTTGGTCAGCTGGTAGAAACAATCTCAAGGATGAAAAGTTATCAAAGGCTTTCTGTAATCTTTAACGGTTTGGGCGTGGCGAGCTCTCAAAATTCGGTGCCTCACCGTCAAACAGGAAGTTGTTAATAACTTGACTGTACGTGATCCAATATGCACTAAACTTCACATGTCTGATGAGAGTCTTGCCCTGAACACGTCTACATATCAATATTCATTCTAAGTCACAGCGCCACCTTGTGGCAACAGAAAGTAACATGAATTAACTATCAAAATTTCAGCGGTTTATAGGGGTCGTAAATGAGCGAACTACTCCGAGGTGATTGAAGCGATCGACTTCAAACTTGGTCAGCTGGCAGGACAAATATTAAAGATGAAAAGTTCATCAAAAGCTTTATATTATCTTTAACGGTTTGGGCGTGGCGAGCTGTCAAAGTTCTGTGTCTCGCCATGGCACCGAAAGTTCTTCCAAGTTCACTGTAGGTTACCCAGTGTGTTTCACACTTCTCCTGTTTAGTCACAAAAGCCTCAAGACCTTCACAGTGTAGTCAACACTTCATATACTGGAATATAGGACGTCATTAGCGGCCGTTTTCTAGGGCAACATAGGGGACGCGGGAAGTGACGTGTAAGTCCTTCACGCGCTGTCCAAACTACATGAACGTTCTGAGCCGCGTGGAAGGGGCGGAGTCTCCGCACGCCCCGACGCACACAGAGGTGCGAGGGCCCTCCAACGCTGCTTGCAGCTTTAATTAGGGCCCGAGCACCAAGCGGTGCGAGGACCCTATTGAAACTGCGTGGGGGAAAAACGTGCAAGGGAGGAAAACGGGCCAGTACCCAAGAACCAAGAGGTGTATGGACCTCACAGTCCTCGAGCAGGTAGGCCTTGGAAAAATATGTCAAATGGAAAAAACCAGGTGACCAGGGGGCTCGAAACATAGTTGAAACTGTGTGGATTATTATTATTATTAGGGCCCGAGCACCAAGCGGTGCGAGGACCCTATTGTAACTGCGTGGGGGAAAACGAGCAAGGGAGGAAAACGTGCAAGTACCCAAGAACCAAGAGGTGTACGGACCTCACAGGCCCCGAGCAGGTAGGCCTCGAAAAAATACGTCAAATGAAAAAAACCAGGCGACCAGGGGGCCAAAAACATAGTTGAAACTGAAGGAATTATTATTATTATTATTATTATTCTTCTTCTTTTCCTCCTTTTTATAAACAATGAATCGCTAATTTGGGGGCCTGAACATGCACGAAAACTCACCAAAATTTGCACAAAATTCAGACATGGCGAAAAATTACGTATTTTAAAGGTTTCGCAAATGGCCGTGGCAAAATGGCTCTGTAGCGCCACCTAAACTCAGCCCCGGAACTGCGTTTTATGTACATGTATGAAATTCGGTGGGTTTGTGTATCTCTTCAGGACGAACAAAAAAGTCTCTTGGAGCGATGACCTAAACCCAACAGGAAGTCAGCCATATTGGATTTTTCATGCATTTTTGGCGATTTACAGGGGACGTAAATGAACGAACTAGTCCGAGGGGGTTCAAGCGATCGACTTCAAACTTGGTCAGCTGGTAGAGAAGGCCTCAACGATGAAAAGTTATCAAAGGTTTGATATAATCTTTAACGGTTTGGGCGTGGCGAGCTGGCAAAGTTCAGTGTCTCGCCATGACTCGCCATCAAACAGGAAATTGTTAATAACTTGACTGTACGTGATCCAATCAGCACCAAACTTGACATGTCTGATGAGAGTCCCGCCCCGAACACGTCTACGTGTCAATATTCATTCTAAGTCACAGCGCCACCTGGTGGTGACAGGAAACTTTATGTTTTACGCTATGATGGCTCAAGACCAGTCAGTTGATCGGATCCACTTCAAATTTGGTCAGGAAAGCCAGAAGATGTTGGTGTTGGTCTGGAGCGAACGCCGTGAGTCTCCGTCAAAAGCTGTTGGCGTGGCGACGCAGACACTGTCGATTGAAATTTTTTTTACGCCATCAAAATTGAAAGTGCTGTAACTCCACTGTACAAGGTCCTATCTTCACCAAATTCATACAGTTTGATGACTGTCCGGCTCTGAAGACATGTACGTGGCCATTTTGAACCATAGTCATAGCGCCACCTACTGGCTAGAGGAGGTACATGTCTTCTTTCTCGGACGTCTCTCTCTCAGCAGGTTAACCACAGACACTTCGAATTTTAGCCAAACATTCTCAAGACGTGGTTGATGCAAAGTTATGAAGGGCTTGAGGTTTCGGCAAACGCTGTCACCGTGGCGACGCCTTGTTCGCCATGAAAATCGAACGTAATTTCGAAGCTTATGCATGCGTGCACACTCACCAAATTTGGCATGCACGTCAGGAGGCCTAAAATGAGTAATCTTATTTAGTTCACGGGTTTCGGTGTGCCAAAATGGCTCTATGGCGCCCCCTACAAAACTTTGACGAACTAGCCCCCGGTCTACGTTTTACCTACATGTACCAAATTCGGTATACATATGCGGGACCATAGGACCTACAAAAAAGCCTCTTGGAGCATTGACCAAAACCCAACAGCACGTCGGCCATATTGGATTTTTCACACATTTTTGGCGATTTACAGGGGACGTAAATGAACGAACTACTCCGAGGGGGTTCAAGCGATCGACTTCAAACTTGGTCAGCTGGTACAAACAATATCAAGGATGAAAAGTTATCAAAGGTTTGATATAATCTTTAACGGTTTGGGCGTGGCGAGCTGGTAAAGTTCAGTGTCTCGCCATGACTCGTCATCAAACAGGAAATTGTTAATAACTTGACTGTACGTGATCCAATCAGCACCAATCTTGACATGTCTGATGAGAGTTCCGCCCTGAAGACGTCTACATGTTAATATTCATTCAAAGTCATAGTGCCACCTAGTGGCAAGAGGAAGTGCATGTTTTATTCTCAGACGTTTCTCTCTCAGCAGGTTGATCACAGACACCTCAAATTTGATCCAAACATTCCCACTACATGGATGATGCAAAGTTATGAAGCTCTTGACGTTTTCTCAGACGCTGTCACCATGGCAACGCTGTTCGCCATGGAACAGGAAATTGCTGTAACTTCAGTGTACATTATCCAATCTCTTTCAAACTTGTCACGCTTAATAAGAGTCCCGGCCTGAAGACATCTAGATGCCAATTAGTGACCACAGTCATTGCGCCACCTGGTGGCAACAGGAAGTAACACGTCTATGGCAATGATCATTTGATTTGCATGAAATTTTCACAGTGTAGTCAACACTTCATATACTGGAATACAGGATGTGATTAGTGACTGTTCTCTAGCGCCACATAGAGGACGCAGGAAGTGACGTGTAAGTCCTTCACGCGCTGTCCAAACTACATGAACGTTCTAAAAGCGCATGGAAGGGTCGGAGTCCAACACAAGACGGGGCCGCCGCACGCCCCGACGCGCGCGGAGGTGCGAGGGCCCTTCAACGCTGCTTGCAGCTTTAATTATTATTATTATTATTATTATTTTCCTTGTACCGAAACAAACGCAAATTTGAGGGCCTGAACATGCATGAAAAGTCAGGAAAATTTGCACAAAATTCAGGAACGGTGAAAATTTTCGTATTTTATGGGTTTCGTAAACGGGCGTGAAAAGATGGCTCTATAGCGCCACCAAAACTCAGCCCCGGAACTGCGTATTATCTACATGTACGAAAGTTGTAGGGTATATGTATCGCTTCAAGACGCACAGAAAAGTCTCTTGGAGGTATGCCTTAAAACCAACAGGAAGTCGGCCATTTTGGATTTTATGGCAAAAAGTAGGGGTCGTAAATGAACGAACTCGTCCGAGGGGGTTGAAGCAATCGACTTCAAACTTGGTCAGCTGGTAGAAACAATATCAAGGATGAAAAGTTATTAAAGGTTTGGTATAATCTTTAACGGTTTGGACGTGGCGAGCTGTCAAAAGTTTGTGCCTCGCCGTCAAACAGGAAGTTGTTAATAACTTGACCGTACGTGATCCAATATGCACCAAATTTCACATGTCTGATGAGAGTCCCGCCCCGAACACATCTACATGTCAATATTTATTTTAAGTCACAGCGCCACCTGGTGCTGACACGAAACTTTATGTTTTGCGCTATGATGCCTCAAGACCAGCCAGTTGATCGGATCCACTTCAAATTTGGCTAGGAAAGCCTCAAGATGTTGATGTTGGTCTGGAGCGAACGCCGTGACTCTGTGTCAAAAGCTGTTGCCGTGGCGATGCAGACACTGTCGATTGAAATTTTTTTTTCGCCATCAGAATTAAAAGTGCTGTAACTCCACTGTACAAGGTCCTATCTTCACCAAATTCATACAGTTTGATGACTGTCCACCTTTGAAGACATGTACGTGGCCATTTTGAACCATAGTCATAGCGCCACCTACTGGCGGGAGGCTGTACATGTCTTCTTTCTCGGACGTCTCTCTCTCAGCAGGTTAACCACAGGCACCTCAAATTTGAGCCAAACATTCTCAAGACGTGGTCGATGCAAAGGTATGAAGGGCTTGAGGTTTCGCCAAACGCTGTCACCGTGGCGACGCCCTGTTCGCCATGAAATACGAATTTAATTTCCACGCTTACGCATACGTGCAGACTCACCAAATTTAGCATACACGTCAGGAGGCCTAAAATGAATAATCGTATTGGGTTAACAGGTTTGGGTGGGGGAAAATGGCTCTACGGCGCCCCCTACAACATTTTGACGACCTAGCCCCCGGGCTACGTTTTACCTACATCTACCAAATTCGGTATACTTATGCAGGACGATAGGACCTACAAAAAAGCCACTTGGAGCGTTGACCTAAACCCAACAGGAAGTCGGCCATTTTGAATCAAGTGTCAAAATTTCAGCCATTTATAGGGGTCGTAAATGAGCGAACTAGTCCGAGGGGGTTGAAGCGATCGACTTCAAACTCGGTCAGCTGGTAGAAACACTATTCAAGATGAAAAGTTATCAAAAGCTTTATATAATCTTTTACGGTTTGCCCGTGGCGAGTTGTCAAAGTTCAGTGTCCCGCCATGGCACCGAAAGTTCTTCCAAGTTCACTGTAGATTATCCAGTGTGTTTCACACTTCTCATGTTTTGTCTGAGAAGCCTCAAGACCTTCACAGTGTAGTCAACACTTCATATACTGGAATATAGGACGTCATTAGCGGGTGTTTTCTAGCGCAACATAGGGGACGCGGGAAGTGACGTGCAAGTCCTTCACGCGCTGTCCAAACTACACGAACATTCTAAGTCGCGTGGAAGGGTCAGAGTCCAGCGACGGGACGGAGCTGCCGCACGCCCCGACGCGCGCGGAGGTGCGAGGGCCCTCCAACGCTGCTTGCAGCTTTAATTAGGGCCCGAGCACCAAGCGGTGCGAGGACCCTATTGAAACTGCGTGGGGGAAAACGTGCAAGGGAGGAAAACGGGCCAGTACCCAAGAACCAAGAGGTGTACGGACCTCACAGTCCTCGAGCAGGTAGGCCTGGGAAAAATATGTCAAATGGAAAAAACCAGGTGACCAGGGGGCTGAAAACATAGTTGAAACTGAAGGAATTATTATTATTATTATTATTATTATTATTATTATTATTATTATTATTATTATTATTATTATTATTTTCCTTGTACCGAAACAAACGCAAATTTGAGGACCTGAACATGCACGAAAAGTCAGGAAAATTTGCACAAAATTCAGGAACGGTGAAAATTTTCGTATTTTATGGGTTTCGTAAACGGGCGTGAAAAGATGGCTCTATAGCGCCACCAAAACTCAGCCCCGGAACTGCGTATTATCTACATGTACGAAAGTTGTAGGGTATATGTATCGCTTCAAGACGCACAGAAAAGTCTCTTGGAGGTATGCCTTAAAACCAACAGGAAGTCGGCCATTTTGGATTTTATGGCAAAAAGTAGGGGTCGTAAATGAACGAACTCGTCCGAGGGGGTTGAAGCAATCGACTTCAAACTTGGTCAGCTGGTAGAAACAATATCAAGGATGAAAAGTTATTAAAGGTTTGGTATAATCTTTAACGGTTTGGACGTGGCGAGCTGTCAAAAGTTTGTGCCTCGCCGTCAAACAGGAAGTTGTTAATAACTTGACTGTACGTGATCCAATATGCACCAAATTTCACATGTCTGATGAGAGTCCCGCCCCGAACACATCTACATGTCAATATTTATTTTAAGTCACAGCGCCACCTGGTGCTGACACGAAACTTTATGTTTTGCGCTATGATGCCTCAAGACCAGCCAGTTGATCGGATCCACTTCAAATTTGGCTAGGAAAGCCTCAAGATGTTGATGTTGGTCTGGAGCGAACGCCGTGACTCTGTGTCAAAAGCTGTTGCCGTGGCGATGCAGACACTGTCGATTGAAATTTTTTTTTCGCCATCAGAATTAAAAGTGCTGTAACTCCACTGTACAAGGTCCTATCTTCACCAAATTCATACAGTTTGATGACTGTCCACCTTTGAAGACATGTACGTGGCCATTTTGAACCATAGTCATAGCGCCACCTACTGGCGGGAGGCTGTACATGTCTTCTTTCTCGGACGTCTCTCTCTCAGCAGGTTAACCACAGGCACCTCAAATTTGAGCCAAACATTCTCAAGACGTGGTCGATGCAAAGGTATGAAGGGCTTGAGGTTTCGCCAAACGCTGTCACCGTGGCGACGCCCTGTTCGCCATGAAATACGAATTTAATTTCCACGCTTACGCATACGTGCAGACTCACCAAATTTAGCATACACGTCAGGAGGCCTAAAATGAATAATCGTATTTGGTTAACAGGTTTGGGTGGGGGAAAATGGCTCTACGGCGCCCCCTACAACATTTTGACGACCTAGCCCCCGGGCTACGTTTTACCTACATCTACCAAATTCGGTATACTTATGCAGGACGATAGGACCTACAAAAAAGCCTCTTGGAGCGTTGACCTAAACCCAACAGGAAGTCGGCCATTTTGAATCAAGTGTCAAAATTTCAGCCATTTATAGGGGTCGTAAATGAGCGAACTAGTCCGAGGGGGTTGAAGCGATCGACTTCAAACTCGGTCAGCTGGTAGAAACACTATTCAAGATGAAAAGTTATCAAAAGCTTTATATAATCTTTTACGGTTTGCCCGTGGCGAGTTGTCAAAGTTCAGTGTCCCGCCATGGCACCGAAAGTTCTTCCAAGTTCACTGTAGATTATCCAGTGTGTTTCACACTTCTCATGTTTTGTCTGAGAAGCCTCAAGACCTTCACAGTGTAGTCAACACTTCATATACTGGAATATAGGACGTCATTAGCGGGTGTTTTCTAGCGCAACATAGGGGACGCGGGAAGTGACGTGCAAGTCCTTCACGCGCTGTCCAAACTACACGAACATTCTAAGTCGCGTGGAAGGGTCAGAGTCCAGCGACGGGACGGAGCTGCCGCACGCCCCGACGCGCGCGGAGGTGCGAGGGCCCTCCAACGCTGCTTGCAGCTTTAATTATTATTATTATTATTAGGGCCCGAGCACCAAGCGGTGCGAGGACCCTATTGAAACTGCGTGGGGGAAAACATGCAAGGGAGGAAAACGGGCCAGTACCCAAGAACCAAGAGGTGTACGGACCTCACAGTCCTCGAGCAGGTAGGCCTCGGAAAAATATGTCAAATGGAAAAAACCAGGTGACCAGGGGGCCGAAAACATAGTTGAAACTGAAGGAATTATTATTATTATTATTATTTTTCTTGTGTATTAACAAAGGCTAATTTGGGGGCCTGAACATGCACGAAAAGTCAGGAAAATTTGCACAAAATTCAAGCACATCAAAAATTTTCGTATTTCATGGGTTTCGTAAACGGGCGTGAAAAAATGGCTCTATAGCGCCACCAAAACTCAGCCCCGGAACTGCGTATAATGTACATGTACGAAAGTTGTAGGGTATATGTATGGTTTCAAGACGCACAGAAAAGTCTCTTGGAGGTATGCCTTAAAACCAACAGGAAGTCGGCCATTTTGGATTTTATGGCGAAAAGTAGGGGTCGTAAATGAACGAACTAGTCCGAGGGGGTTGAAGCGATCGAAATAAAACTCAGTCAGCTGGTAGAAACAATATCAAGGATGAAAAGTTATCAAAGGTTTTGTATAATCTTTAACGGTTTGGGCGTGGCGAGCTCTCAAAATTCTGAGCCTTGCCGTCAAACAGGAAGTTGTTAATAACTTGACTGTACGTGATCAAATATGCACCAAACTTCAGATTTCTGATGAGACTCCCGCCCCGAACAAGTCTACATGTCAATATTCATTCTAAGTCACAGCGCCACCTAGTGGTGACAGGAAACTTTATATTTTACGCTATGATGGCTCAAGACCAGCCAGTTGATCGGATCCACTTCAAATTTGGTCAGGAAAGCCTCAAGATGTTGATGTTGGTCTGGAGCGAACGCCGTGACTCTGTGTCAAAAGCTGTTGCCGTGGCGACGCAGACACTGTCGATTGAAAATTTTTTTTCGCCATCAAAATTAAAACTGCTGTAACTCCACTGTACAAGGTCCTATCTTCACCAAATTCATACAGTTTGATGACTGTCCTGCTCTGAAGACATGTACATGGCCATTTTGAACCATGGTCATAGCGCCACCTACTGGCGGGAGGAGGTACATGTCTTCTTTCTCGGACGTCTCTCTCTCAGCAGGTTATCCACAGACACCTCAAATTTGAGCCAAACATTCTCAAGATGTGGTTGATGCAAAGGTATGAAGGGCTTGAGGTTTCGCCAAACGCTGTCGCCGTGGCGACCCCTCGTTCGCCATGAAAAACGACTTTAATTTCCGAGCTAACACATGCGTGCACACTCACGAAATTTGGCATACACGTCAGGAGGCCTACAATGAATAATCTTATTGGGTTAACAGATTTGGATGGGCCAAAATGGCTCTACGGCGCCCCCTACAAAACTTTGACAAACTAGCCCCCGGTGTACGTTTTACCTACATGTACCAAATTCGGTATACTTATGCTGGACGATAGGACCTACAAAAAAGCCTCTTGGAGCGTTGACCTAAACCCAACAGGAAGTCGGCCATTTTGAATTAAGTGTCAAAATTTCAGCCATTTATAGGGGTCGTAAATGAGCGAACTAGTCCGAGGGGGTCAAAGCGATCGACTTCAAACTCAGTCAGCTGGTGAAAACACTATTCAAGATGAAAAGTTATCAAAAGCTTTATATAATCTTTTACGATTTACCCGTGGCGAGTTGTCAAAGTTCAGTGTCCCGCCATGGCACCGAAAGTTCTTCTAAGTTCACTGTAGATTCTCCAGTGTGTTTCACACTTTTCATGTTTTGTCTGAAAAGCCTCAAGACCTTCACAGTGAAGTCAACACTTAATATACTGGAATACAGGACGTCATTAGCAGCTGTTTTCTAGCGCAACATGGGGGACGCGGGAAGTGACGTGCAAGTCCTTCACGCGCTGTCCAAACTACATGCACGTTCTGAGCCGCGTGGAAGGGTCGGAGTCCGGCGGCGGGACGGAGCCGCCGCACGCCCTGACGAGCGCGGACGTGCGAGGGCCCTCCAACGCTGCTTGCAGCTTTAATTAGGGCCCGAGCACCAAGCGGTGCGAGGACCCTATTGAAACTGCGTGGGGGAAAACGAGCAAGGGAGGAAAACGGGCCAGAACCCAAGAACCAAGAGGTGTACGGACCTCACAGTCCCCGAGCAGGTAGGCCTCGGAAAAATACGTCAAATGAAAAAAACCAGGAGACCAGGGGGCCGAAAACATAGTTGAAATTGAAGGAATTATTATTATTATTATTATTAGGGCCCGAGCACCAAGCGGTGCGAGGACCCTATTGAAACTGCGTGGGGGAAAACGTGCAAGGGAGGAAAACGGGCCAGTACCCAAGAACCAAGAGGTGTACGGACCTCACAGTTCTCGAGCAGGTAGGCCTGGGAAAAATATGTCAAATGGAAAAAACCAGGTGACCAGGGGGCCGAAAACATAGTTGAAACTGAAGGAATTATTATTATTATTATTATTATTATTATTATTATTATTATTTTCCTTGTACCGAAACAAACGCCAATTTGGGGGCCTGAACATGCACGAAAAGTCAGGAAAATTTGCACAAAATTCAGGAACGGTGAAAATTTTCGTATTTTATGGGTTTCGGAAACGGGCGTTAAAAAATGGCTCTATAGCGCCACCAAAACTCAGCCCCGGAACTGCGTATAATGTACATGTACGAAAGTTGCAGGGTATATGTATGGTTTCAAGACGCACAGAAAAGTCTCTTGGAGGTATGCCTTAAAACCAACAGGAAGTCGGCCATTTTGGATTTTATGGCGAAAAGTAGGGGTCGTAAATGAACGAACTCGTCCGAGGTGGTTGAAGCGATCGACTTCTAACTTGGTCAGCTGGTGGAAACAATATCAAGGATGAAAAGTTGTTAAAGGTTTGGTATAATCTTTAACGGTTTGGACGTGGCGAGCTGTCAAAATTTTGTGCCTTGCTGTCAAACAGGAAGTTGTTAATAACTTGACTGTACGTGATCCAATATGCACCAAACTTCACATGTCTGATGAGAGTCTCGTCCCGAACACATCTACATGTCAATATTCATTCTAAGTCATAGCGCCACCTGGTGCTGACAGGAAACTTTATGTTTTGCGCTATGATGCCTCAAGACCAGCCAGTTGATCGAATCCACTTCAAATTTGGTTAGGAAAGCCTCAAGATGTTGATGTTGGTCTGGAGCGAACGCCGTGACTCTGTGTCAAAAGCTGTTGCCGTGGCGATGCAGACACTGTCGATTGAAATTTTTTTTTCGCCATCAGAATTAAAAGTGCTGTAACTCCACTGTACAAGGTCCTATCTTCACCAAATTCATACAGTTTGATGACTGTCCACCTTTGAAGACATGTACGTGGCCATTTTGAACCATAGTCATAGCGCCACCTACTGGCGGGAGGCCGTACATGTCTTCTTTCTCGGACGTCTCTCTCTCAGCAGGTTAACCACAGGCACCTCAAATTTGAGCCAAACATTCTCAAGATGTGGTTGATGCAAACTTATGAGGCCCTTGAGTTTTTGCCAAACGCTGTTGTCGTGGCGACGCCCTGTTCGCCATGAAACACGAATTTAATTTCCACACTTACGCATACGTGCAGTCTCACCAAATTTGGCATAAACGTCAGGAGGCCTAAAATGAATAATCTTATTTGGTTAACAGGTTTGGGTGGGCCAAAATGGCTCTACGGCGCCCCCTACAAAATTTTGACGAACTAGCCCCCGGGCTACGTTTCACCTACATCTACCAAATTCGGTATACTTATGCGGGACGATAGGACCTACAAAAAAGCCTCTTGGAGCGTTGACCTAAACCCAACAGGAAGTCGGCCATTTTTAATTAAGTGTCAAAATTTCAGCCATTTATAGGGGTCGTAAATGAGCGAACTAGTCCGAGGGGGTTGAAGCGATCGACTTCAAACTCGGTCAGCTGGTAGAAACACTATTCAAGATGAAAAGTTATCAAAAGCTTTATATAATCTTTTACGTTTTGCCCGTGGCGAGTTGTCAAAGTTCAGTGTCCCGCCATGGCACCGAAAGTTCTTCCAAGTTCACTGTAGATTCTCCAGTGTGTTTCACACTTCTCATGTTTTGTCTGAGAAACCTCAAGACCTTCACAGTGTAGTCAACACTTCATATACAGGAATATAGGACGTCATTAGCGGGCGTTTTCTAGCGCAACATAGGGGACGCGGGAAGTGACGTGCAAGTCCTTCACGCGCTGTCCAAACTACATGAACGTTCTGGCTCGTGTGGAAGGGTCATAGTCCGGCAGCGGGACGGAGCCGCCGCATGCCCGACGCGCGCGGAGGTGCGAGGGCCCTCCAACGCTGCTTGCAGCTTTAATTATTATTATTATTATTATTTTCCTTGTACCGAAACAAACGCAAATTTGGGGGCCTGAACATGCACGAAAAGTCAGGAAAATTTGCACAAAATTCAGGAACGGTGAAAATTTTCGTATTTTATGGGTTTCGTAAACGGGCGTGAAAAGATGGCTCTATAGCGCCACCAAAACTCAGCCCCGGAACTGCGTATTATCTACATGTACGAAAGTTGTAGGGTATATGTATCGCTTCAAGACGCACAGAAAAGTCTCTTGGAGGTATGCCTTAAAACCAACAGGAAGTCGGCCATTTTGGATTTTATGTTGAAAAGTAGGGGTCGTAAATGAACGAACTAGTCCGAGGGGGTTGAAGCAATCGACTTCAAACTTGGTCAGCTGGTAGAAACAAAATCAAGGATGAAAAGTTATTAAAGGTTTTGTATAATCTTTAACGGTTTGGACGTGGCGAGCTTTCAAAATTTTGTGCCTCGCCGTCAAACAGGAAGTTGTTAATAACTTGACTGCAAGTGATCCAATATGCACCAAACTTCACATGTCTGATGAGAGTCCCGCCCCAAACACATCTACATGTCAATATTCATTCTAAATCACAGCGCCACCTAGTGGTGGCAGGAAACTTTATGTTTTACGCTACGATGGCTCAAGACCAGCCAGTTGATCGGATCCACTTCAAATTTGGTCAGGAAAGCCTCAAGATGTTGATGTTGGTCTGGAGCGAACGCCATGACTCTCTGTCAAAAGCTGTTGCCGTGGCGATGCAGACACTGTCGAGTGAAATTTTTTTTTCGCCATCAGAATTAAAAGTGCTGTAACTCCACTGTACAAGTTCCTATCTTCACCAAATTCATACAGTTTGATGACTGTCCAGCTCTGAAGACATGTACGTGGCAATTTTGAACCATAGTCATAGCGCCACTTACTGGCTGGAGGAGGTACATGTCTTCTTTCTCGGACGTCTCTCTCTCAGCAGGTTAACCACAGGCACCTCAAATTTGAGCCAAACATTCTCAAGATGTGGTTGATGCAAAGGTATGAAGGTCTTGAGGTTTCGCCAAACGCTGTCACTGTGGCGACGCCCTGTTCGCCATGAAACACGAATTTGATTTCCGAGATTACACATGCGTGCACACTCACCAAATTTGGCATACACGTCAGGAGGCCTACAATGAATAATCTTATTGGGTTAACAGGTTTGGATGGGCCAAAATGGCTCTACGGCGCCCCCTACAAAACTTTGACGGACTAGCCCCCGGTGTACGTATTACCTACATCTACCAAATTCGCTATACTTATGCGGGACGATAGGACCTACAAAAAAGCCTCTTGGAGCGTTGACCTAAACCCAACAGGAAGTCGGCCATTTTGAATTAAGTGTCAAAATTTCAGCCATTTATAGGGGTCGTAAATGAGCGAACTAGTCCGAGGGGGTCAAAGCGATCGACTTCAAACTCGGTCAGCTGGTGGAAACACTATTCAAGATGAAAAGTTATCAAAAGCTTTATATAATCTTTTACGATTTACCCGTGGCGAGTTGTCAAAGTTCAGTGTCCCGCCATGGCACCGAAAGTTCTTCTAAGTTCACTGTAGATTCTATAGTGTGTTTCACACTTTTCATGTTTTGTCTGAAAAGCCTCAAGACCTTCACAGTGAAGTCAACACTTAATATACTGGAATACAGGACGTCATTAGCGGCCGTTTTCTAGCGCAACATGGGAGACGCGGGAAGTGACGTGCAAGTCCTTCACGCGCTGTCCAAACTACATGCACGTTCTGAGCCGCGTGGAAGGGTCGGAGTCCGGCGGCGGGACGGAGCCGCCGCACGCCCTGACGAGCGCGGACGTGCGAGGGCCCTCCAACGCTGCTTGCAGCTTTAATTATTATTATTATTCTTCTCGGGCCGAAACAAACGCAAATTTGAGGGCCTGAACATGCACGAAAAGTCAGGAAAATTTGCACACGAATCAGGCCTGGCGAAAAATTTCGTATTTAATGGGTCTCACAAATGGGCGTGGCAAAATGGCTCTATAGCGCCCCCTAACACTAAAACCCCTACCCCCGGAACTGCAATTTATGTACGTGTACGCAATTTGGTGGGTTCATGTATCACTTAAAGACGCACAAAAAAGTAATTTGGACCAATGACCTAAACCCAACAGGAAGTCGGCCATTTTGGATTTTATGTTAAAAAGTAGGGTTCGTAAATGAACGAACTAGTTTGAGGGGGTTGAAGCGATTGACTTCAAACTTGGTCAGCTGTTAGAAATAATATCAAGGATGAAAAGTTATTAAAGGTTTGGTATAATCTTTAACGGTTTGGACGTGGCGAGCTGTCAAAAGTTTGTGCCTCGCCGTCAAACAGGAAGTTGTTAATAACTTGACTGTACGTGATCCAATATGCACCAAATTTCACATGTCTGATGAGAGTCCCGCCCCGAACACATCTACATGTCAATATTCATTTTAAGTCATAGCGCCACCTGGTGCTGACAGGAAACTTTATGTTTTGCGCTATGATGCCTCAAGACCAGCCAGTTGATCGGATCCACTTCAAATTTGGTTAAGAAAGCCTCAAGATGTTGATGTTGGTCTGGAGCGAACGACGTGACTCTGTGTCAAAAGCTGTTGCCGTGGCGATGCAGACACTGTCGATTGAAATTTTTTTTTCGCCATCAGAATTAAAAGTGCTGTAACTCCACTGTACAAGGTCCTATCTTCACCAAATTCATACAGTTTGATGACTGTCCACCTTTGAAGACATGTACGTGGCCATTTTGAACCATAGTCATAGCGCCACCTACTGGCGGGAGGAGGTACATGTCTTCTTTCTCGGACGTCTCTCTCTCAGCAGGTTAACCACAGACACCTCAAATTTGGGCCAAAGATTCTCAAGACGTGGTCGATGCAAATTTATGAAGGGCTTAAGGTTTCGCCAAACGCTGTCACCGTGGCGACGCCTTGTTCGCCATGAAAAACGAATTTAATTTCAAAGCTTACGCATGCGTGCACACTCACCAAATTTGGCATACACGTCAGGAGCCCTAAAATGAATAATCTTATTGGGTTAACAGGTTTGGGTGGGCCAAAATGGCTCTACGGCGCCCCCTAGAAAACTTTGACGAACTAGCCCCCGGGCTACGTTTTACCTACATGTACCAAATTCGGTACACTTGTGCGGGACGATAGGACCTACAGAAAAGCCTCTTGGAGCATTGACCTAAACCCAACAGGAAGTCGGCCATTTTGAATTAAGTGTCAAAATTGCTGCGATAAATAGGGGTCGTAAATGAATGAACTAGTCCGAGGGGGTTGAAGCCATCGACTTCAAACTTGGTCAGCTGGTAGAAACAATCTCAAGGATGAAAAGTTATCAAAGGCTTTCTGTAATCTTTAACGGTTTGGGCGTGGCGAGCTCTCAAAATTCGGTGCCTCACCGTCAAACAGGAAGTTGTTAATAACTTGACTGTACGTGATCCAATATGCACTAAACTTCACATGTCTGATGAGAGTCTTGCCCTGAACACGTCTACATATCAATATTCATTCTAAGTCACAGCGCCACCTTGTGGCAACAGAAAGTAACATGAATTAACTATCAAAATTTCAGCGGTTTATAGGGGTCGTACATGAGCGAACTACTCCGAGGTGATTGAAGCGATCGACTTCAAACTTGGTCAGCTGGCAGGACAAATATTAAAGATGAAAAGTTCATCAAAAGCTTTATATTATCTTTAACGGTTTGGGCGTGGCGAGCTGTCAAAGTTCTGTGTCTCGCCATGGCACCGAAAGTTCTTCCAAGTTCACTGTAGGTTACCCAGTGTGTTTCACACTTCTCCTGTTTAGTCACAAAAGCCTCAAGACCTTCACAGTGTAGTCAACACTTCATATACTGGAATATAGGACGTCATTAGCGGCCGTTTTCTAGGGCAACATAGGGGACGCGGGAAGTGACGTGTAAGTCCTTCACGCGCTGTCCAAACTACATGAACGTTCTGAGCCGCGTGTAAGGGGCGGAGTCTCCGCACGCCCCGACGCACACAGAGGTGCGAGGGCCCTCCAACGCTGCTTGCAGCTTTAATTATTATTATTATTATTAGGGCCCGAGCACCAAGCGGTGCGAGGACCCTATTGTAACTGCGTGGGGGAAAACGAGCAAGGGAGGAAAACGTGCAAGTACCCAAGAACCAAGAGGTGTACGGACCTCACAGGCCCCGAGCAGGTAGGCCTCGAAAAAATACGTCAAATGAAAAAAACCAGGCGACCAGGGGGCCAAAAACATAGTTGAAACTGAAGGAATTATTATTATTATTATTATTATTATTATTATTATTATTATTATTATTATTCTTTTTATCCACAATGAATCGCTAATTTGGGGGCCTGAACATGCACGAAAACTCACCAAAATTTGCACAAAATTCAGACATGGCGAAAAATTACGTATTTTAAAGGTTTCGCAAATGGCCGTGGCAAAATGGCTCTGTAGCGCCACCTAAACTCAGCCCCGGAACTGCGTTTTATGTACATGTACGAAATTCGGTGGGTTCGTGTATCTCTTCAGGGCGAACAAAAAAGTCTCTTGGAGCGATGACCTAAACCCAACAGGAAGTCAGCCATATTGGATTTTTCACGCATTTTTGGCGATTTACAGGGGACGTAAATGAACGAACTAGTCCGAGGGGGTTCAAGCGATTGACTTCAAACTTGGTCAGCTGGTAGAGAAGGCATCAATGATGAAAAGTTATTAAAAGTCTTGTTATTACTTTAACGGTTTGGGCGTGGCGAGCTGGCAAAGTTCAGTGTCTCGCCATGACTCGCCATCAAACAGGAAATTGTTAATAACTTGACTGTACGTGATCCAATCAGCACCAAACTTCACATGCCTGATGAGAGTCCCGCCCCGAACACGTCTACGTGTCAATATTCATTCAAAGTCACAGCGCCACCTGGTGGTGACAGGAAACTTTATGTTTTACGCTATGATGGCTCAAGACCAGCCAGTTGATCGGATCCACTTCAAATTTGGTCAGGAAAGCCAGAAGGTGTTGGTGTTGGTCTGGAGCGAACGCCGTGAGTCTCCGTCAAAAGCTGTTGCCGTGGCGATGCAGACACTGTCGATTGAAATTTTTTTTACGCCATGAAAATTGAAAGTGCTGTAACTCCACTGTACAAGGTCCTATCTTCACCAAATTCATACAGTTTGATGACTGTCCGGCTCTGAAGACATGTACGTGGCCATTTTGAACCATAGTCATAGCGCCACCTACTGGCTAGAAGAGGTACATGTCTTCTTTCTCGGACGTCTCTCTCTCAGCAGGTTAACCACAGACACTTCAAATTTTAGCCAAACATTCTCAAAACGTGGTTGATGCAAAGTTATGAAGGGCTTGAGGTTTCGCCAAACGCTGTCACCGTGGCGACGCCTTGTTCGCCATGAAAATCGAACGTAATTTCGAAGCTTATGCATGCGTGCACACTCACCAAATTTGGCATGCACGTCAGGAGGCCTAAAATGAGTAATCTTATTTAGTTCACGGGTTTCGGTGGGCCAAAATGGCTCTATGGCGCCCCCTACAAAACTTTGACGAACTAGCCCCGGGTCTACGTTTTACCTACATGTACCAAATTCGGTATACATATGCGAGACTATAGGACCTACAAAAAAGCCTCTTGGAGCATTGACCTAAACCCAACAGGACGTCGGCCATATTGGATTTTTCACACATTTTTGGCGATTTACAGGGGACGTAAATGAACGAACTAGTCCGAGGGGGTTCAAGCGATCGACTTCAAACTTGGTCAGCTGGTACAAACAATATCAAGGATGAAAAGTTATCAAAGGTTTGATATAATCTTTAACGGTTTGGGCGTGGCGAGCTGGTAAAGTTCAGTGTCTCGCCATGACTCGCCATCAAACAGGAAATTGTTAATAACTTGACTGTACGTGATCCAATCAGCACCAATCTTGACATGTCTGATGAGAGTCCCGCCCTGAAGACGTCTACATGTCAATATTCATTCAAAGTCATAGCGCCACCTAGTGGCAAGAGGAAGTGCATGTTTTATTCTCAGACGTTTCTCTCTCAGCAGGTTGATCACAGACACCTCAAATTTGATCCAAACATTCCCACTACATGGATGATGCAAAGTTATGAAGCTCTTGACGTATTCTCAGACGCTTTCACCATGGCAACGCTGTTCGCCATGGAACAGGAAATTGCTGTAACTTCAGTGTACATTATCCAATCTCTTTCAAACTTGTCACGCTTAATAAGAGTCCCGGCCTGAAGACATCTAGATGCCAATTAGTGACCACAGTCATTGCGCCACCTGGTGGCAACAGGAAGTAACACGTCTATGGCAATGATCATTTGATTTGCATGAAATTTTCACTGTAGTCAACACTTCATATACTGGAATACAGGATGTGATTAGTGACTGTTCTCTAGCGCCACATAGGGGACGCAGGAAGTGACGTGTAAGTCCTTCACGCGCTGTCCAAACTACATGAACGTTCTGAAAGCGCATGGAAGGGTCGGAGTCCAACAACGGGACAGGGCCGCCGCACGCCCCGACGCGCGTGGAGGTGCGAGGGCCCTTCAACGCTGCTTGCAGCTTTAATTATTATTATTATTCTTTTTATCCACAATGAATCGCTAATTTGGGGGCCTGAACATGCACGAAAACTCACCAAAATTTGCACAAAATTCAGACATGGCGAAAAATTACGTATTTTAAAGGTTTCGCAAATGGCCGTGGCAAAATGGCTCTGTAGCGCCACCTAAACTCAGCCCCGGAACTGCGTTTTATGTACATGTACGAAATTCGGTGGGTTCGTGTATCTCTTCAGGACGAACATAAAAGTCTCTTGGAGCGATGACCTAAACCCAACAGGAAGTCAGCCATATTGGATTTTTCACGCATTTTTGGCGATTTACAGGGGACGTAAATGAACGAACTAGTCCGAGGGGGTTCAAGCGATCGACTTCAAACTTGGTCAGCTGGTAGAGAAGGCATCAATGATGAAAAGTTATTAAAAGTCTTGTTATTACTTTAACGGTTTGGGCGTGGCGAGCTGGCAAAGTTCAGTGTCTCGCCATGACTCGCCATCAAAAAGGAAATTGTTAATAACTTGACTGTACGTGATCCAATCAGCACCAAACTTGACATGTCTGATGAGAGTCTTGCCCTGAACATGTCTACGTGTCAATATTCATTCTAAGTCACAGCGCCACCTGGTGGTGACAGGAAACTTTATGTTTTACGCTATGATGGCTCAAGACCAGCCAGTTGATCGGATCCACTTCAAATTTGGTCAGGAAAGCCAGAAGATGTTGGTGTTGGTCTGGAGCGAACGCCGTGAGTCTCCGTCAAAAGCTGTTGCCGTGGCGACGCAGACACTGTCGATTGAAATTTTTTTTACGCCATCAAAATTGAAAGTGCTGTAACTCCACTGTACAAGGTCCTATCTTCACCAAATTCATACAGTTTGATGACTGTCCAGCTCTGAAGACATGTACGTGGCCATTTTGAACCATAGTCATAGCGCCACCTACTGGCTAGAGGAGGTACATGTCTTCTTTCTCGGACGTCTCTCTCTCAGCAGGTTAACCACAGACACTTCAAATTTTAGCCAAACATTCTCAAGACGTGGTTGATGCAAAGTTATGAAGGGCTTGAGGTTTCGCCAAACGCTGTCACCGTGGCGACGCCTTGTTCGCCATGAAAATCGAACGTAATTTCGAAGCTTATGCATGCGTGCACACTCACCAAATTTGGCATGCACGTCAGGAGGCCTAAAATGAGTAATCTTATTTAGTTCACGGGTTTCGGTGGGCCAAAATGGCTCTATGGCGCCCCCTACAAAACTTTGACGAACTAGCCCCCGGTCTACGTTTTACCTACATGTACCAAATTCGGTATACATATGCAAGACCATAGGACCTACAAAAAACCCTCTTGGAGCATTGACCTAAACCCAACAGGACGTCGGCCATATTGGATTTTTCACACATTTTTGGCGATTTACAGGGGACGTAAATGAACGAACTAGTCCGAGGGGGTTCAAGCGATCGACTTCAAACTTGGTCAGCTGGTACAAACAATATCAAGGATGAAAAGTTATCAAAGGTTTGATATAATCTTTAACGGTTTGGGCGTGGCGAGCTGGTAAAGTTCAGTGTCTCGCCATGACTCGCCATCAAACAGGAAGTTGTTAATAACTTGACTGTACGTGATCCAATCAGCACCAATCTTGACATGTCTGATGAGAGTCCCGCCCTGAAGACGTCTACATGTCAATATTCATTCAAAGTCATAGCGCCACCTAGTGGCAAGAGGAAGTGCATGTTTTATTCTCAGACGTTTCTCTCTCAGCAGGTTGATCACAGACACCTCAAATTTCATCCAAACATTCCCACTACATGGATGATGCAAAGTTATGAAGCTCTTGACGTTTTCTCAGACGCTGTCACCATGGCAACGCTGTTCGCCATGGAACAGGAAATTGCTGTAACTTCAGTGTACATTATCCAATCTCTTTCAAACTTGTCACGCTTAATAAGAGTCCCGGCCTGAAGACATCTAGATGCCAATTAGTGACCACAGTCATTGTGCCACCTGGTGGCAACAGGAAGTAACACGTCTATGGCAATGATCATTTGATTTGCATGAAATTTTCACAGTGTAGTCAACACTTCATATACTGGAATACAGGATGTGATTAGTGACTGTTCTCTAGCGCCACATAGGGGACGCAGGAAGTGACGTGTAAGTCCTTCACGCGCTGTCCAAACTACATGAACGTTCTGAAAGTGCATGGAAGGGTCGGAGTCCAACAACGGGACGGGGCCGCCGCACGCGCCGACGCGCGTGGAGGTGCGAGGGCCCTTCAACGCTGCTTGCAGCTTTAATTATTATTATTCTTCTTCTTTTTATAAACAATGAATCGCTAATTTGGGGGCCTGAACATGCACGAAAACTCACCAAAATTTGCACAAAATTCAGACATGGCGAAAAATTACGTATTTTAAAGGTTTCGCAAATGGCCGTGGCAAAATGGCTCTGTAGCGCCACCTAAACTCAGCCCCGGAACTGCGTTTTATGTACATGTACGAAATTCGGTGGGTTCGTGTATCTCTTCAGGACGAACAAAAAAGTCTCTTGGAGCGATGACCTAAACCCAACAGGAAGTCGGCCATATTGGATTTTTCACGCATTTTTGGCGATTTACAGGGGACGTAAATGAACGAACTAGTCCGAGGGGGTTCAAGCGATCGACTTCAAACTTGGTCAGCTGGTAGAGAAGGCATCAACGATGAAAAGTTATCAAAGGTTTGATATAATCTTTAACGGTTTGGGCGTGGCGAGCTGGCAAAGTTCAGTGTCTCGCCATGACTCGCCATCAAACAGGAAATTGTTAATAACTTGACTGTACGTGATCCAATCAGCACCAAACTTGACATGTCTGATGAGAGTCCCGCCCTGAACACGTCTACGTGTCAATATTCATTCTAAGTCACAGCGCCACCTGGTGGTGACAGGAAACTTTATGTTTTACGCTATGATGGCTCAAGACCAGTCAGTTGATCGGATCCACTTCAAATTTGGTCAGGAAAGCCAGAAGATGTTGGTGTTGGTCTGGAGCGAACGCCGTGAGTCTCCGTCAAAAGCTGTTGGCGTGGCGACGTAGACACTGTCGATTGAAATTTTTTTTACGCCATCAAAATTGAAAGTGCTGTAACTCCACTGTACAAGGTCCTATCTTCACCAAATTCATACAGTTTGATGACTGTCCGGCTCTGAAGACATGTACGTGGCCATTTTGAACCATAGTCATAGCGCCACCTACTGGCTAGAGGAGGTACATGTCTTCTTTCTCGGACGTCTCTCTCTCAGCAGGTTAACCACAGACACTTCAAATTTTAGCCAAACATTCTCAAGACGTGGTTGATGCAAAGTTATGAAGGGCTTGAGGTTTCGCCAAACGCTGTCACCGTGGCGACGCCTTGTTCGCCATGAAAATCGAACGTAATTTCGAAGCTTATGCATGCGTGCACACTCACCAAATTTGGCATGCACGTCAGGAGGCCTAAAATGAGTAATCTTATTTAGTTCACGGGTTTCGGTGGGCCAAAATGGCTCTATGGCGCCCCCTACAAAACTTTGACGAACTAGCCCCCGGTCTACGTTTTACCTACATGTATTAAATTCGGTATACCTATGCGGGACCATAGGACCTACAAAAAAGCCTCTTGGAGCATTGACCAAAACCCAACAGGACGTCGGCCATATTGGATTTTTCACACATTTTTGGCGATTTACAGGGGACGTAAATGAACGAACTACTCCGAGGGGGTTCAAGCGATCGACTTCAAACTTGGTCAGCTGGTACAAACAATATCAAGGATGAAAAGTTATCAAAGGTTTGATATAATCTTTAACGGTTTGGGCGTGGCGAGCTGGTTAAGTTCAGTGTCTCGCCATGACTCGCCATCAAACAGGAAATTGTTAATAACTTGACTGTACGTGATCCAATCAGCACCAATCTTGACATGTCTGATGAGAGTTCCGCCCTGAAGACGTCTACATGTTAATATTCATTCAAAGTCATAGTGCCACCTAGTGGCAAGAGGAAGTGCATGTTTTATTCTCAGACGTTTCTCTCTCAGCAGGTTGATCACAGACACCTCAAATTTGATCCAAACATTCCCACTACATGGATGATGCAAAGTTATGAAGCTCTTGACGTTTTGTCAGACGCTGTCACCATGGCAACGCTGTTCGCCATGGAACAGGAAATTGCTGTAACTTCAGTGTACATTATCCAATCTCTTTCAAACTTGTCACGCTTAATAAGAGTCCCGGCCTGAAGACATCTAGATGCCAATTAGTGACCACAGTCATTGCGCCACCTGGTGGCAACAGGAAGTAACACGTCTATGGCAATGATCATTTCATTTGCATGAAATCTTCACAGTGTAGTCAACACTTCATATACTGGAATGCAGGATGTGATTAGTGACTGTTCTCTAGCGCCACATAGGGGACGCAGGAAGTGACGTGTAAGTCCTTCACGCGCTGTCCAAACTACATGAACGTTCTGAAAGCGCATGGAAGGGTCGGAGTCCAACAACGGGACGGGGCCGCCGCACGCCCCGACGAGCGCGGAGGTGCGAGGGCCCTCCAACGCTGCTTGCAGCTTTAATTAGGGCCCGAGCACCAAGCGGTGCGAGGACCCTATTGTAACTGTGTGGGGGAAAACGAGCAAGGGAGGAAAACGTGCAAGTACCCAAGAACCAAGAGGTGTACGGACCTCACAGTCCCCGAGCAGGTAGGCCTCGAAAAAATACGTCAAATGAAAAAAACCAGGCGACCAGGGGGCCAAAAACATAGTTGAAACTGAAGGAATTATTATTATTATTAGGGCCCGAGCACCAAGCGGTGCGAGGACCCTATTGTAACTGTGTGGGGGAAAACGAGCAAGGGAGGAAAACGTGCAAGTACCCAAGAACCAAGAGGTGTACGGACCTCACAGTCCCCGAGCAGGTAGGCCTCGAAAAAATACGTCAAATGAAAAAAACCAGGCGACCAGGGGGCCAAAAACATAGTTGAAACTGAAGGAATTATTATTATTAGGGCCCGAGCACCAAGCGGTGCGAGGACCCTATTGTAACTGTGTGGGGGAAAACGAGCAAGGGAGGAAAACGTGCAAGTACCCAAGAACCAAGAGGTGTACGGACCTCACAGGCCCCGAGCAGGTAGGCCTCGAAAAAATACGTCAAATGAAAAAAACCAGCCGACCAGGGGGCCAAAAACATAGTTGAAACTGAAGGAATTATTATTATTATTATTATTATTATTATTCTTCTTTTTATCCACAATGAATCGCTAATTTGGGGGCCTGAACATGCACGAAAACTCACCAAAATTTGCACAAAATTCAGACATGGCGAAAAATTACGTATTTTAAAGGTTTCGCAAATGGCCGTGGCAAAATGGCTCTGTAGCGCCACCTAAACTCAGCCCCGGAACTGCGTTTTATGTACATGTACGAAATTCGGTGGGTTCGTGTATCTCTTCAGGACGAACAAAAAAGTCTCTTGGAGCGATGACCTAAACCCAACAGGAAGTCAGCCATATTGGATTTTTCACGCATTTTTGGCGATTTACAGGGGACGTAAATGAACGAACTAGTCCGAGGGGGTTCAAGCGATTGACTTCAAACTTGGTCAGCTGGTAGAGAAGGCCTCAATGATGAATAGTTATTAAAAGTCTTGTTATTACTTTAACGGTTTGGGCGTGGCGAGCTGGCAAAGTTCAGTGTCTCGCCATGACTCGCCATCAAACAGGAAATTGTTAATAACTTGACTGTACGTGATCCAATCAGCACCAAACTTGACATGTCTGATGAGAGTCCCGCCTTGAACACGTCTACGTGTCAATATTCATTCTAAGTCACAGCGCCACCTGGTGGTGACAGGAAACTTTATGTTTTACGCTATGATGGCTCAAGACCAGCCAGTTGATCGGATCCACTTCAAATCTGGTCAGGAAAGCCAGAAGATGTTGGTGTTGGTCTGGAGCGAACGCCGTGAGTCTCCGTCAAAAGCTGTTGCCGTGGCGACGCAGACACTGTCGATTGAAATTTTTTTTACGCCATGAAAATTGAAAGTGCTGTAACTCCACTGTACAAGGTCCTATCTTCACCAAATTCATACAGTTTGATGACTGTCCGGCTCTGAAGACATGTACGTGGCCATTTTGAACCATAGTCATAGCGCCACCTACTGGCTAGAGGAGGTACATGTCTTCTTTCTCGGACGTCTCTCTCTCAGCAGGTTAACCACAGACACTTCAAATTTTAGCCAAACATTCTCAAAACGTGGTTGATGCAAAGTTATGAAGGGCTTGAGGTTTCGCCAAACGCTGTCACCGTGGCGACGCCTTGTTCGCCATGAAAATCGAACGTAATTTCGAAGCTTATGCATACGTGCACACTCACCAAATTTGGCATGCACGTCAGGAGGCCTAAAATGAGTAATCTTATTTAGTTCACGGGTTTCGGTGGGCCAAAATGGCTCTATGGCGCCCCCTACAAAACTTTGACGAACTAGCCCCCGGTCTACGTTTTACCTACATGTACCAAATTCGGTATACACATGCGGGACCATAGGACCTACAAAAAAGCCTCTTGGAGCATTGACCAAAACCCAACAGGACGTCGGCCATATTGGATTTTTCACACATTTTTGGCGATTTACAGGGGACGTAAATGAACGAACTAGTCCGAGGGGGTTCAAGCGATCGACTTCAAACTTGATCAGCTGGTACAAACAATATCAAGGATGAAAAGTTATCAAAGGTTTGATATAATCTTTAACGGTTTGGGCGTGGCGAGCTGGTAAAGTTCAGTGTCTCGCCATGACTCGCCATCAAACAGGAAATTGTTAATAACTTGACTGTACGTGATCCAATCAGCACCAATCTTGACATGTCTGATGAGAGTCCCGCCCTGAAGACGTCTACATGTTAATATTCATTCAAAGTCATAGCGCCACCTAGTGGCAAGAGGAAGTGCATGTTTTATTCTCAGACGTTTCTCTCTCAGCAGGTTCATCACAGACACCTCAAATTTGATCCAAACATTCCCACTACATGGATGATGCAAAGTTATGAAGCTCTTGACGTATTCTCAGACGCTGTCACCATGGCAACGCTGTTCGCCATGGAACAGGAAATTGCTGTAACTTCACTGTACATTATCCAATCTCTTTCAAACTTGTCACGCTTAATAAGAGTCCCGGCCTGAAGACATCTAGATGCCAATTAGTGACCACAGTCATTGCGCCACCTGGTGGCAACAGGAAGTAACACGTCTATGGCAATGATCATTTGATTTGCATGAAATTTTCAGTGTAGTCAACACTTCATATACTGGAATACAGGATGTGATTAGTGACTGTTCTCTAGCGCCACATAGGGGACGCAGGAAGTGACGTGTAAGTCCTTCACGCGCTGTCCAAACTACATGAACGTTCTGAAAGCGCATGGAAGGGTCAGAGTCCAACAACGGGACAGGGCCGCCGCACGCCCCGACGCGCGCGGAGGTGCGAGGGCCCTTCAACGCTGCTTGCAGCTTTAATTATTATTATTATTATTCTTCTTCTCCTTTTTATAAACAATGAATCGCTAATTTGGGGGCCTGAACATGCACGAAAACTCACCAAAATTTGTACAAAATTCAGACATGGCGAAAAATTACGTATTTTAAAGGTTTCGCAAATGGCCGTGGCAAAATGGCTCTGTAGCGCCACCTAAACTCAGCCCCGGAACTGCGTTTTATGTACATGTACGAAATTCGGTGGGTTCGTGTATCTCTTCAGGACAAACAAAAAAGTCTCTTGGAGCGATGACCTAAACCCAACAGGAAGTCAGCCATATTGGATTTTTCACGCATTTTTGGCGATTTACAGGGGACGTAAATGAACGAACTAGTCCGAGGGGGTTCAAGCGATCGACTTCAAACTTGGTCAGCTGGTAGAGAAGGCATCAACGATGAAAAGTTATCAAAGGTTTGATATAATCTTTAACGGTTTGGGCGTGGCGAGCTGGCAAAGTTCAGTGTCTCGCCATGACTCGCCATCAAACAGGAAATTGTTAATAACTTGACTGTACGTGATCCAATCAGCACCAAACTTGACATGTCTGATGAGAGTCCCGCCCTGAACACGTCTACGTGTCAATATTCATTCTAAGTCACAGCGCCACCTGGTGGTGACAGGAAACTTTATGTTTTACGCTATGATGGCTCAAGACCAGCCAGTTGATCGGATCCACTTCAAATCTGGTCAGGAAAGCCAGAAAATGTTGGTGTTGGTCTGGAGCGAACGCCGTGAGTCTCCGTCAAAAGCTGTTGCCGTGGCGACGCAGACACTGTCGATTGAAATTTTTTTTACGCCATCAAAATTGAAAGTGCTGTAACTCCACTGTACAAGGTCCTATCTTCACCAAATTCATACAGTTTGATGACTGTCCGGCTCTGAAGACATGTACGTGGCCATTTTGAACCATAGTCATAGCGCCACCTACTGGCTAGAGGAGGTACATGTCTTCTTTCTCGGACGTCTCTCTCTCAGCAGGTTAACCACAGACACTTCAAATTTTAGCCAAACATTCTCAAAACGTGGTTGATGCAAAGTTATGAAGGGCTTGAGGTTTCGCCAAACGCTGTCACCGTGGCGACGCCTTGTTCGCCATGAAAATCGAACGTAATTTCGAAGCTTATGCATACGTGCACACTCACCAAATTTGGCATGCACGTCAGGAGGCCTAAAATGAGTAATTTTATTTAGTTCACGGGTTTCGGTGGGCCAAAATGGCTCTATGGCGCCCCCTACAAAACTTTGACGAACTAGCCCCCGGTCTACGTTTTACCTACATGTACCAAATTCGGTATACATATGCGGGACCATAGGACCTACAAAAAAGCCTCTTGGAGCATTGACCTAAACCCAACAAGACGTCGGCCATATTGGATTTTTCACACATTTTTGGCGATTTACAGGGGACGTAAATGAACGAACTAGTCCGAGGGGGTTCAAGCGATCGACTTCAAACTTGGTCAGCTGGTACAAACAATATCAAGGATGAAAAGTTATCAAAGGTTTGATATAATCTTTAACGGTTTGGGCGTGGCGAGCTGGTAAAGTTCAGTGTGTCGCCATGACTCGCCATCAAACAGGAAATTGTTAATAACTTGACTGTACGTGATCCAATCAGCACCAATCTTGACATGTCTGATGAGAGTCCCGCCCTGAAGACGTCTACTTGTCAATATTCATTCAAAGTCATAGCGCCACCTAGTGGCAAGAGGAAGTGCATGTTTTATTCTCAGACGTTTCTCTCTCAGCAGGTTGATCACAGACACCTCAAATTTGATCCAAACATTCCCACTACATGGATGATGCAAAGTTATGAAGCTCTTGACGTTTTGTCAGACGCTGTCACCATGGCAACGCTGTTCGCCATGGAACAGGAAATTGCTGTAACTTCAGTGTACATTATCCAATCTCTTTCAAACTTGTCACGCTTAATAAGAGTCCCGGCCTGAAGACATCTAGATGCCAATTAGTGACCACAGTCATTGCGCCACCTGGTGGCAACAGGAAGTAACACGTCTATGGCAATGATCATTTGATTTGCATGAAATTTTCACAGTGTAGTCAACACTTCATATACTGGAATACAGGATGTGATTAGTGACTGTTCTCTAGCGCCACATAGAGGACGCAGGAAGTGACGTGTAAGTCCTTCACGCGCTGTCCAAACTACATGAACGTTCTAAAAGCGCATGGAAGGGTCGGAGTCCAACACAAGACGGGGCCGCCGCACGCCCCGACGCGCGCGGAGGTGCGAGGGCCCTTCAACGCTGCTTGCAGCTTTAATTATTATTATTATTATTCTTCTCCTCCTTTTTATAAACAATGAATCGCTAATTTGGGGGCCTGAACATGCACGAAAACTCACCAAAATTTGCACAAAATTCAGACATGGCGAAAAATTACGTATTTTAAAGGTTTCGCAAATGGCCGTGGCAAAATGGCTCTGTAGCGCCACCTAAACTCAGCCCCGGAACTGCGTTTTATGTACATGTACGAAATTCGGTGGGTTCGTGTATCTCTTCAGGACGAACAAAAAAGTCTCTTGGAGCGATGACCTAAACCCAACAGGAAGTCAGCCATATTGGATTTTTCACGCATTTTTGGCGATTTACAGGGGACGTAAATGAACGAACTAGTCCGAGGGGGTTCAAGCGATCGACGTCAAACTTGGTCAGCTGGTAGAGAAGGCATCAACGATGAAAAGTTATTAAAAGTCTTGTTATTACTTTAACGGTTTGGCCGTGGCGAGCTGGCAAAGTTCAGTGTCTCGCCATGACTCGCCATCAAACAGGAAATTGTTAATAACTTGACTGTACGTGATCCAATCAGCACCAAACTTGACATGTCTGATGAGAGTCCCGCCCTGAAGACGTCTACATGTCAATATTCATTCAAAGTCATAGCGCCACCTGGTGGTGACAGGAAACTTTATGTTTTACGCTATGATGGCTCAAGACCAGCCAGTTGATCGGATCCACTTCAAATCTGGTCAGGAAAGCCAGAAGATGTTGTTGTTGGTCTGGAGCGAACGTTGTGAGTCTCCGTCAAAAGCTGTTGCCGTGGCGACGCAGACACTGTCGATTGAAATTTTTTTTACGCCATCAAAATTGAAAGTGCTGTAACTCCACTGTACAAGGTCCTATCTTCACCAAATTCATACAGTTTGATGACTGTCCGCCTCTGAAGACATGTACGTGGCCATTTTGAACCATAGTCATAGCGCCACCTACTGGCTAGAGGAGGTACATGTCTTCTTTCTTGGACGTCTCTCTCTCAGCAGGTTAGCCACAGACACTTCAAATTTTAGCCAAACATTCTTAAGACGTGGTTGATGCAAAGTTATGAAGGGCTTGAGGTTTCGCCAAACGCTGTCACCGTGGCGATGCCTTGTTCGCCATGAAAATCGAACGTAATTTCGAAGCTTATGCATGCGTGCACACTCACCAAATTTGGCATGCACGTCAGGAGGGCTAAAATGAGTAATCTTATTTAGTTCACGGGTTTCGGTGGGCCAAAATGGCTCTATGGCGCCCCCTACAAAACTTTGACGAACTAGCCCCCGGTCTACGTTTTACCTACATGTACCAAATTCAGTATACATATGCGGGACCATAGGATGTACAAAAAAGCCTCTTGGAGCATTGACCAAAACACAACAGGACGTCGGTCATATTGGATTTTTCACACATTTTTGGCGATTTACAGGGGACGTAAATGAACGAACTACTCCGAGGGGGTTCAAGCGATCGACTTCAAACTTGGTCAGCTGGTACAAACAATATCAAGGATGAAAAGTTATCAAAGGTTTGATATAATCTTTAACGGTTTGGGCGTGGCGAGCTGGTAAAGTTCAGTGTCTCGCCATGACTCGCCATCAAACAGGAAATTGTTAATAACTTGACTGTACGTGATCCAATCAGCACCAATCTTGACATGTCTGATGAGAGTCCCGCCCTGAAGACGTCTACATGTTAATATTCATTCAAAGTCATAGCGCCACCTAGTGGCAAGAGGAAGTGCATGTTTTATTCTCCGACGTTTCTCTCTCAGCAGGTTGATCACAGACACCTCAAATTTGATCCAAACATTCACACTACATGGATGATGCAAAGTTATGAAGCTCTTGACGTTTTCTCAGACGCTGTCACCATGGCAACGTTGTTCGCCATGGAACAGGAAATTGCTGTAACTTCAGTGTACATTATCCAATCTCTTTCAAACTTGTCACGCTTAATAAGAGTCCCGGCCTGAAGACATCTAGATGCCAATTAGTGACCACAGTCATTGCGCCACCTGGTGGCAACAGGAAGTAACACGTCTATGGCAATGATCATTTGATTTGCATGAAATTTTCACAGTGTAGTCAACACTTCATATACTGGAATACAGGATGTGATTAGTGACTGTTCTCTAGCGCCACATAGGGGACGCAGGAAGTGACGTGTAAGTCCTTCACGCGCTGTCCAAACTACATGAACGTTCTGAAAGTGCATGGAAGGGTCGGAGTCCAACAACGGGACGGGGCCGCCGCACGCGCCGATGCGCGTGGAGGTGCGAGGGCCCTTCAACGCTGCTTGCAGCTTTAATTATTATTATTATTATTATTATTATTATTCTTATCCACAATGAATTGCTAATTTGGGGGCCTGAACATGCACGAAAACTCACCAAAATTTGCACACGCATCAGTCGTGGTGAAAAATTACGTATTTTAAAGGTTTCGCAAATGGGCGTGGCAAAATGGCTCTATAGCGCCCTCAACCCACTGCCCCAGAAGTGCGATTTTTTCACGTGTATGCAATTCGGTGGGTTCGTGTATCTCTTCAAGACGCACAAAAAACTAATTTGGACCAATGACCTAAAACCAACAGGAAGTCGGCCATATTGGATTTTTCACGCATTTTTGGCGATTTACAGGGGACGTAAATGAACGAACTCGTCCGAGGGGGTTCAAGCGATCGACTTCAAACTTGGTCAGCTGGTAGAGAAGGCCTCAATGATGAAAAGTTATTAAAAGTCTTGTTATTACTTTAACGGTTTGGGCGTGGCGAGCTGGCAAAGTTCAGTGTCTCGCCATGACTCGCCATCAAACAGGAAATTGTTAATAACTTGACTGTACGTGATCCAATCAGCACCAAACTTGACATGTCTGATGAGAGTCCCGCCCTGAACACGTCTACGTGTCAATATTCATTGTAAGTCACAGCGCCACCTGGTGGTGACAGGAAACTTTATGTTTTACGCTATGATGGCTCAAGACCAGCCAGTTGATCGGATCCACTTCAAATTTGGTCAGGAAAGCCAGAAGATATTGGTGTTGGTCTGGAGCGAACGCCGTGAGTCTCCGTCAAAAGCTGTTGCCGTGGCGACGCAGACACTGTCGATTGAAATTTTTTTTACGGCATCAAAATTGAAAGTGCTGTAACTCCACTGTACAAGGTCCTATCTTCACCAAATTCATACAGTTTGATGACTGTCCGGCTCTGAAGACATGTACGTGGCCATTTTGAACCATAGTCATAGCGCCACCTACTGGCTAGAGGAGGTACATGTCTTCTTTCTCGGACGTCTCTCTCTCAGCAGGTTAACCACAGACACTTCAAATTTTAGCCAAACATTCTCAAGACGTGGTTGATGCAAAGTTATGAAGGGCTTGAGGTTTCGCCAAACGCTGTCACCGTGGCGACGCCTTGTTCGCCATGAAAATCGAACATCATTTCGAAGCTTATGCATGCGTGCACACTCACCAAATTTGGCATGCACGTCAGGAGGCCTAAAATGAGTAATCTTATTTAGTTCACGGGTTTCGGTGGGCCAAAATGGCTCTATGGCGCCCCCTACAAAACTTTGACGAACTAGCCCCCGGTCTACGTTTTACCTACATGTACCAAATTCGGTATACATATGCGGGACCATAGGACCTACAAAAAAGCCTCTTGGAGCATTGACCTAAACCCAACAAGACGTCGGCCATATTGGATTTTTCACACATTTTTGGCGATTTACAGGGGACGTAAATGAACGAACTACTCCGAGGGGGTTCAAGCGATCGACTTCAAACTTGGTCAGCTGGTACAAACAATATCAAGGATGAAAAGTTATCAAAGGTTTGATATAATCTTTAACGGTTTGGGCGTGGCGAGCTGGTAAAGTTCAGTGTGTCGCCATGACTCGCCATCAAACAGGAAATTGTTAATAACTTGACTGTACGTGATCCAATCAGCACCAATCTTGACATGTCTGATGAGAGTCCCGCCCTGAAGACGTCTACATGTCAATATTCATTCAAAGTCATAGCGCCACCTAGTGGCAAGAGGAAGTGCATGTTTTATTCTCAGATGTTTTTCTCTCAGCAGGTTGATCACAGACACCTCAAATTTGATCCAAACATTCCCACTACATGGATGATGCAAAGTTATGAAGCTCTTGACGTTTTGTCAGACGCTGTCACCATGGCAACGCTGTTCGCCATGGAACAGGAAATTGCTGTAACTTCAGTGTACATTATCCAATCTCTTTCAAACTTGTCACGCTTAATAAGAGTCCCGGCCTGAAGACATCTAGATGCCAATTAGTGACCACAGTCATTGCGCCACCTGGTGGAAACAGGAAGTAACACGTCTATGGCAATGATCATTTGATTTGCATGAAATTTTCACAGTGTAGTCAACACTTCATATACTGGAATACAGGATGTGATTAGTGACTGTTCTCTAGCGCCACATAGAGGACGCAGGAAGTGACGTGTAAGTCCTTCACGCGCTGTCCAAACTACATGAACGTTCTAAAAGCACATGGAAGGGTCGGAGTCCAGTAACGGGACGGAGCTGCCACACGCCCGACGCGCGCGGAGGTGCGAGGGCCCTCCAACGCTGCTTGCAGCTTTAATTAGGGCCCGAGCACCAAGCGGTGCGAGGACCCTATTGAAACTGCGTGGGGGAAAACGTGCAAGGGAGGAAAACGGGCCAGTACCCAAGAACCAAGAGGTGTACGGACCTCACAGTCCTCGAGCAGGTAGGCCTGGGAAAAATATGTCAAATGGAAAAAAACAGGTGACCAGGGGGCCGAAAACATAGTTGAAACTGAAGGAATTATTATTAGGGCCCGAGCACCAAGCGGTGCGAGGACCCTATTGTAACTGTGTGGGGGAAAACGAGCAAGGGAGGAAAACGTGCAAGTACCCAAGAACCAAGAGGTGTACGGACCTCACAGGCCCCGAGCAGGTAGGCCTCGAAAAAATACGTCAAATGAAAAAAACCAGCCGACCAGGGGGCCGAAAACATAGTTGAAACTGAAGGAATTATTATTATTATTATTATTATTATTATTATTATTATTCTTATCCACAATGAATTGCTAATTTGGGGGCCTGAACATGCACGAAAACTCACCAAAATTTGCACACGCATCAGTCGTGGTGAAAAATTACGTATTTTAAAGGTTTCGCAAATGGGCGTGGCAAAATGGCTCTATAGCGCCCTCAACCCACTGCCCCAGAAGTGCGATTTTTTCACGTGTATGCAATTCGGTGGGTTCGTGTATCTCTTCAAGACGCACAAAAAACTAATTTGGACCAATGACCTAAAACCAACAGGAAGTCGGCCATATTGGATTTTTCACGCATTTTTGGCGATTTACAGGGGACGTAAATGAACGAACTCGTCCGAGGGGGTTCAAGCGATCGACTTCAAAGTTGGTCAGCTGGTAGAGAAGGCCTCAATGATGAAAAGTTATTAAAAGTCTTGTTATTACTTTAACGGTTTGGGCGTGGCGAGCTGGCAAAGTTCAGTGTCTCGCCATGACTCGCCATCAAACAGGAAATTGTTAATAACTTGACTGTACGTGATCCAATCAGCACCAAACTTGACATGTCTGATGAGAGTCCCGCCCTGAACACGTCTACGTGTCAATATTCATTCTAAGTCACAGCGCCACCTGGTGGTGACAGGAAACTTTATGTTTTACGCTATGATGGCTCAAGACCAGCCAGTTGATCGGATCCACTTCAAATTTGGTCAGGAAAGCCAGAAGATATTGGTGTTGGTCTGGAGCGAACGCCGTGAGTCTCCGTCAAAAGCTGTTGCCGTGGCGACGCAGACACTGTCGATTGAAATTTTTTTTACGCCATCAAAATTGAAAGTGCTGTAACTCCACTGTACAAGGTCCTATCTTCACCAAATTCATACAGTTTGATGACTGTCCGGCTCTGAAGACATGTATGTGGCCATTTTGAACCATAGTCATAGCGCCACCTACTGGCTAGAGGAGGTACATGTCTTCTTTCTCGGACGTCTCTCTCTCAGCAGGTTAACCACAGACACTTCAAATTTTAGCCAAACATTCTCAAGACGTGGTTGATGCAAAGTTATGAAGGGCTTGAGGTTTCGCCAAACGCTGTCACCGTGGCGACGCCTTGTTCGCCATGAAAATCGAACATAATTTCGAAGCTTATGCATGCATGCACACTCACCAAATTTGGCATGCACGTCAGGAGGCCTAAAATGAGTAATCTTATTTAGTTCACGGGTTTCGGTGGGCCAAAATGGCTCTATGGCGCCCCCTACAAAACTTTGACGAACTAGCCCCCGGTCTACGTTTTACCTACATGTACCAAATTCGGTATACATATGCGGGACCATAGGACCTACAAAAAAGCCTCTTGGAGCATTGACCTAAACCCAACAAGACGTCGGCCATATTGGATTTTTCACACATTTTTGGCGATTTACAGGGGACGTAAATGAACGAACTACTCCGAGGGGGTTCAAGCGATCGACTTCAAACTTGGTCAGCTGGTACAAACAATATCAAGGATGAAAAGTTATCAAAGGTTTGATATAATCTTTAACGGTTTGGGCGTGGCGAGCTGGTAAAGTTCAGTGTGTCGCCATGACTCGCCATCAAACAGGAAATTGTTAATAACTTGACTGTACGTGATCCAATCAGCACCAATCTTGACATGTCTGATGAGAGTCCCGCCCTGAAGACGTCTACTTGTCAATATTCATTCAAAGTCATAGCGCCACCTAGTGGCAAGAGGAAGTGCATGTTTTATTCTCAGAAGTTTCTCTCTCAGCAGGTTGATCACAGACACCTCAAATTTGATCCAAACATTCCCACTACATGGATGATGCAAAGTTATGAAGCTCTTGACGTTTTGTCAGACGCTGTCACCATGGCAACGCTGTTCGCCATGGAACAGGAAATTGCTGTAACTTCAGTGTACATTATCCAATCTCTTTCAAACTTGTCACGCTTAATAAGAGTCCCGGCCTGAAGACATCTAGATGCCAATTAGTGACCACAGTCATTGCGCCACCTGGTGGCAACAGGAAGTAACACGTCTATGGCAATGATCATTTGATTTGCATGAAATTTTCACAGTGTAGTCAACACTTCATATACTGGAATACAGGATGTGATTAGTGACTGTTCTCTAGCGCCACATAGAGGACGCAGGAAGTGACGTGTAAGTCCTTCACGCGCTGTCCAAACTACATGAACGTTCTAAAAGCACATGGAAGGGTCGGAGTCCAGTAACGGGACGGGGCCGCCGCACGCCCCGACGCGCGCGGAGGTGCGAGGGCCCTTCAACGCTGCTTGCAGCTTTAATTATTATTATTTTTCTTGTGTATTAACAAAGGCTAATTTGGGGGCCTGAACATGCACGAAAAGTCAGGAAAATTTGCACAAAATTCAAGCACATCAAAAATTTTCGTATTTCATGGGTTTCGTAAACGGGCGTGAAAAAATGGCTCTATAGCGCCACCAAAACTCAGCCCCGGAACTGCGTATAATGTACATGTACGAAAGTTGTAGGGTATATGTATGGTTTCAAGACGCACAGAAAAGTCTCTTGGAGGTATGCCTTAAACCCAACAGGAAGTCGGCCATTTTGGATTTTATGGCGAAAAGTAGGGGTCGTAAATGAACGAACTCGTCCGAGGTGGTTGAAGCTATCAACTTCAAACTTGGTCAGGTGATAGAAACAATATCAAGGATGAAAAGTTATCAAAGGTTTGGTATAATCTTTAACGGTTTGGACGTGGCGAGCTGTCAAAATTTTGTGCCTCGCCGTCAAACAGGAAGTTGCTAATAACTTGACTGTACGTGATCCAATATGCACCAAACTTCACATGTCTGATGAGAGTCCCGCCCCGAACAGGTCTACGTGTCAATATTCATTCTAAGTCACAGCGCCACCTGGTGGTGACGGGAAACATTATGTTTCACGCTATGATGGCTCAAGACCAGCCAGTTGATCGGATCCACTTCAAATTTGGTCAGGAAAGCCAGAAGATGTTGATGTTGGTCTGGAGCGAACGCCGTGAGTCTCCGTCAAAAGCTGTTGCTGTGGCGACGCAGACACTGTCAAGTGAAATTTTTTTTTCGCCATCAAAATTAAAAGTGCTGTAACTCCACTGTACAAGGTCCTATCTTCACCAAATTCATACAGTTTGATGACTGTCCAGCTCTGAAGACATGTATGTGGCCATTTTGAACCATAGTCATAGCGCCACCTACTGGCGGGAGGAGGTACATGTCTTCTTTCTCGGACGTCTCTCTCTCAGCAGGTTAACCACAGGCACCTCAAATTTGAGCCAAACATTCTCAAGATGTGGTCGATGCAAAGTTATGAAGGGCTTGAGGTTTCGCCAAACGCTGTCACCGTGGCGACGCCATGTTCGCCATGAAATACGAATTTAATTTCCACGCTTACGCATACGTGCAGACTCACCAAATTTAGCATACACGTCAGGAGGCCTAAAATGAATAATCGTATTGGGTTAACAGGTTTGGGTGGTGCAAAATGGCTCTACGGCGCCCCCTACAACATTTTGACGAACTAGCCCCCGGGCTACGTTTTACCTACATCTACCAAATTCGGTATACTTATGCAGGACGATAGGACCTACAAAAAAGCCTCTTGGAGCGTTGACCTAAACCCAACAGGAAGTCGGCCATTTTGAATCAAGTGTCAAAATTTCAGCCATTTATAGGGGTCGTAAATGAACTTGTCCGAGGGGGTTGAAGCGATCGACTTCAAACTCGGTCAGCTGGTAGAAGCAGTATTCAAGATGAAAAGTTATCAAAAGCTTTCTATAATCTTTTAGGGTTTGCCCGTGGCAAGCTGTCAAAGTTCTGTGTCTCGCCATGGCACCGAAAGCTCTTCCAAGTTCACTGTAGATTCTCCAGTGTGTTTCACACTGCTCACGTTTTGTCAGAAAAGCTTCAAGACCTTCACAGTGTAGTCAACACTTCGTATACAGGAATACAGGACGTCATTAGCGGCCGTTTCATAGCGCAACATAGGGGACGCGGGAAGTGACGTGTAAGTCCTTCACGCGCTGTCCAAACTACATGAACGTTCTGGCTCGTGTGGAAGGGTCGGAGTCCAGCGGCGGGACGGAGCCGCCGCACGCCCCGACGCGCGCGGAGGTGCGAGGGCCCTCCAACGCTGCTTGCAGCTTTAATTATTATTATTTTTCTTGTGTATTTACAAAGGCTAATTTGGGTGCCTGAACATGCACGAAAACTCAGGAAAATTTGCACAAAATTCAAGCACATCAAAAATTTTCGTATTTCATGGGTTTCGTAAACGGGCGTGAAAAAATGGCTCTATAGCGCCACCAAAACTCAGCCCCGGAACTGCGTATAATGTACATGTACGAAAGTTGTAGGGTATATGTATGGTTCCAAGACGCATAGAAAAGTCTCTTGGAGGTATGCCTTAAAACCAACAGGAAGTCAGCCATTTTGGATTTTATGGCGAAAAGTAGGGGTCGTAAATGAACGAACTCGTCCGAGGTGGTTGAAGCTATCAACTTCAAACTTGGTCAGGTGATAGAAACAATATCAAGGATGAAAAGTTATCAAAGGTTTTGTATAATCTTTAACGGTTTGGGCGTGGTGAGCTCTCAAAATTCTGAGCCTTGCCGTCAAACAGGAAGTTGTTAATAACTTGACTGCACGTGATCCAATATGCACCAAACTTCACATGTCTGATGAGAGTCCCGCCCCGAACAGGTGTACGTGTCAATATTCATTCTAAGTCACAGCGCCACCTGGTGGTGACGGGAAACATTATGTTTTACGCTATTATGGCTCAAGACCAGCCAGTTGATCGGATCCACTTCAAATTTGGTCAGGAAAGCCAGAAGATGTTGATGTTGGTCTGGAGCGAACGCCGTGAGTCTCCGTCAAAAGCTGTTGCTGTGGCGACGCAGACACTGTCAAGTGAAATTTTATTTTCGCCATCAGAATTAAAAGTGCTGTAACTCCACTGTACAAGGTCCTATCTTCACCAAATTCATACAGTTTGATGACTGTCCAGCTCTGAAGACATGTATGTGGCCATTTTGAACCATAGTCATAGCGCCACCTACTGGCGTGAGGAGGTACATGTCTTCTTTCTCGCACGTCTCTCTCTCAGCAGGTTAACCGCAGACACCTCAAATTTGAGCCAAACATTCTGAAGATGTGGTTGATGCAAAGTTATGAAGGGCTTGAGGTTTTGCCAAACGCTGTCGCCATGGCGACGCCCTGTTCGCCATGAAACACGAATTTAATTTCCACACTTACGCATACGTGCAGTGTCACCAAATTTGGCATACACGTCAGGAGGCCTAAAATGAATAATCTTATTGGGTTAACAGGTTTGGGTGGGCCAAAATGGCTCTACGGCGCCCCCTACAAAACTTTGACGAACTAGCCCCCGGGCTACGTTTTACCTACATCTACCAAATTCGGGATGCTTATGCAGGACGATCGGACATGCAAAAAAGCCTCTTGGAGCATTGACCTAAACCCAACAGGAAGTCGACCATTTTGAATTAAGTGTCAAAATTTCAGCCATTTATAGGGGTCGTAAATGAGCGAACTAGTCCGAGGGTGTCGAAGCGATCGACTTCAAACTCGGTCAGCTGGTGGAAACACTACTCAAGATGAAAAGTTATCAAAAGCTTTATATAATCTTTTACGGTTTGGGCGTGGCGAGCTTTCAAAGTTCAGTGTCCCGCCATGGCACCGAAAGTTCTTCTAAGTTCACTGTAGATTATCCAGTGTGTTTCACACTTCTCATGTTTTGTCTGAGAAGCCTCAAGACCTTCACAGTGTAGTCAACACTTCATATACTGGAATATAGGACGTCATTAGCGGGCGTTTTCTGGCGCAACATAGGGGACGCGGGAAGTGACGTGCAAGTCCTTCACGCGCTGTCCAAACTACATGAACGTTCTGAGTCGCGTGGAAGGGTCGGAGTCCGGCGATGGGACGGAGGTGCGAGGGCCCTCCAACGCTGCTTGCAGCTTTAATTAGGGCCCGAGCACCAAGCGGTGCGAGGACCCTATTGTAACTGTGTGGGGGAAAACGAGCAAGGGAGGAAAACGTGCAAGTACCCAAGAACCAAGAGGTGTACGGACCTCACAGTCCCCGAGCAGGTAGGCCTCGAAAAAATACGTCAAATGAAAAAAACCAGGCGACCAGGGGGCCAAAAACATAGTTGAAACTGAAGGAATTATTATTATTATTATTAGGGCCCGAGCACCAAGCGGTGCGAGGACCCTATTGTAACTGTGTGGGGGAAAACGAGCAAGGGAGGAAAACGTGCAAGTACCCAAGAACCAAGAGGTGTACGGACCTCACAGGCCCCGAGCAGGTAGGCCTCGAAAAAATACGTCAAATGAAAAAAACCAGGCGACCAGGGGGCCAAAAACATAGTTGAAACTGAAGGAATTATTATTAGGGCCCGAGCACCAAGCGGTGCGAGGACCCTATTGTAACTGCGTGGGGGAAAAGGGAGGAAACGTGCAAGTACCCAAGAACCAAGAGGTGTACGGACCTCACAGTCCCCGAGCAGGTAGGCCTCGAAAAAATACGCGACATGGCAAAAAACCAGCCAACCAGGGGGCTCGAAACATAGTTGAAACTGTGTGGATTATTATTATTATTATTATTATTATTATTATTATTAGGGCCCGAGCACCAAGCGGTGCGAGGACCCTATTGTAACTGCGTGGGGGAAAAGGGAGGAAACGTGCAAGTACCCAAGAACCAAGAGGTGTACGGACCTCACAGTCCCCGAGCAGGTAGGCCTCGAAAAAATACGCGACATGGCAAAAAACCAGCCAACCAGGGGGCTCGAAACATAGTTGAAACTGTGTGGATTATTATTAGGGCCCGAGCACCAAGCGGTGCGAGGACCCTATTGTAACTGTGTGGGGGAAAACGAGCAAGGGAGGAAAACGTGCAAGTACCCAAGAACCAAGAGGTGTACGGACCTCACAGGCCCCGAGCAGGTAGGCCTCGAAAAAATACGTCAAATGAAAAAAACCAGCCGACCAGGGGGCCAAAAACATAGTTGAAACTGAAGGAATTATTATTATTATTATTATTATTATTATTATTCTTCTTTTTATCCACAATGAATCGCTAATTTGGGGGCCTGAACATGCACGAAAACTCACCAAAATTTGCACAAAATTCAGACATGGCGAAAAATTACGTATTTTAAAGGTTTCGCAAATGGCCGTGGCAAAATGGCTCTGTAGCGCCACCTAAACTCAGCCCCGGAACTGCGTTTTATGTACATGTACGAAATTCGGTGGGTTCGTGTATCTCTTCAGGACGAACATAAAAGTCTCTTGGAGCGATGACCTAAACCCAACAGGAAGTCAGCCATATTGGATTTTTCACGCATTTTTGGCAATTTACAGGGGACGTAAATGAACGAACTAGTCCGATGGGGTTCAAGCGATCGACTTCAAACTTGGTCAGCTGGTAGAGAAGGCATCAATGATGAAAAGTTATTAAAAGTCTTGTTATTACTTTAACGGTTTGGGCGTGGCGAGCTGGCAAAGTTCAGTGTCTCGCCATGACTCGCCATCAAACAGGAAATTGTTAATAACTTGACTGTACGTGATCCAATCAGCACCAAACTTGACATGTCTGATGAGAGTCCCGCCCTGAACACGTCTACGTGTCAATATTCATTCTAAGTCACAGCGCCACCTGGTGGTGACAGGAAACTTTATGTTTTACGCTATGATGGCTCAAGACCAGCCAGTTGATCGGATCCACTTCAAATTTGGTCAGGAAAGCCAGAAGATGTTGGTGTTGGTCTGGAGCGAACGCCGTGAGTCTCCGTCAAAAGCTGTTGCCGTGGCGACGCAGACACTGTCGATTGAAATTTTTTTTACGCCATCAAAATTGAAAGTGCTGTAACTCCACTGTACAAGGTCCTATCTTCACCAAATTCATACAGTTTGATGACTGTCCGGCTCTGAAGACATGTACGTGGCCATTTTGAACCATAGTCATAGCGCCACCTACTGGCTAGAGGAGGTACATGTCTTCTTTCTCAGACGTCTCTCTCTCAGCAGGTTAACCACAGACACTTCAAATTTGAGCCAAACATTCTCAAGACGTGGTTGATGCAAAGTTATGAAGGGCTTGAGGTTTCGCCAAACGCTGTCACCGTGGCGATGCCTTGTTCGCCATGAAAATCGAACGTAATTTCGAAGCTTATGCATGCGTGCACACTCACCAAATTTGGCATGCACGTCAGGAGGCCTAAAATGAGTAATCTTATTTAGTTCACGGGTTTCGGTGGGCCAAAATGGCTCTATGGCGCCCCCTACAAAACTTTGACGAACTAGCCCCCGGTCTACGTTTTACCTACATGTACCAAATTCGGTATACATATGCGAGACCATAGGACCTACAAAAAAGCCTCTTGGAGCATTGACCTAAACCCAACAGGACGTCGGCCATATTGGATTTTTCACACATTTTTGGCGATTTACAGGGGACGTAAATGAACGAACTAGTCCGAGGGGGTTCAAGCGATCGACTTCAAAGTTGTTCAGCTGGTACAAACAATATCAAGGATGAAAAGTTATCAAAGGTTTGATATAATCTTTAACGGTTTGGGCGTGGCGAGCTGGTAAAGTTCAGTGTGTCGCCATGACTCGCCATCAAACAGGAAATTGTTAATAACTTGACTGTACGTGATCCAATCAGCACCAATCTTGACATGTCTGATGAGAGTCCCGCCCTGAAGACGTCTACATGTCAATATTCATTCAAAGTCATAGCGCCACCTAGTGGCAAGAGGAAGTGCATGTTTTATTCTCAGACGTTTCTCTCTCAGCAGGTTGATCACAGACACCTCAAATTTGATCCAAACATTCCCACTACATGGATGATGCAAAGTTATGAAGCTCTTGATGTTTTGTCAGACGCTGTCACCATGGCAACGCTGTTCGCCATGGAACAGGAAATTGCTGTAACTTCAGTGTACATTATCCAATCTCTTTCAAACTTGTCACGCTTAATAAGAGTCCCGGCCTGAAGACATCTAGATGCCAATTAGTGACCACAGTCATTGCGCCACCTGGTGGAAACAGGAAGTAACACGTCTATGGCAATGATCATTTGATTTGCATGAAATTTTCACAGTGTAGTCAACACTTCATATACTGGAATACAGGATGTGATTAGTGACTGTTCTCTAGCGCCACATAGAGGACGCAGGAAGTGACATGTAAGTCCTTCACGCGCTGTCCAAACTACATGAACGTTCTAAAAGCACATGGAAGGGTCGGAGTCCAGTAACGGGACGGGGCCGCCGCACGCCCCGACGCACGCGGAGGTGCGAGGGCCCTTCAACGCTGCTTGCAGCTTTAATTATTATTATTATTATTATTATTCTCGGGCCGAAACAAACGCAAATTTGAGGGCCTGAACATGCACGAAAAGTCAGGAAAATTTGCACACGCATCAGGCCTGGCGAAAAATTTCGTATTTAATGGGTCTCACAAATGGGCGTGGCAAAATGGCTCTATTGCGCCCCCTAACACTAAAACCCCTACCCCGGGAACTGCAATTTATGTACGTGTACGCAATTTGGTGGGTTCATGTATCACTTCAAGACGCACAAAAAAGTAATTTGGACCAATGACCTAAACCCAACAGGAAGTCGGCCATTTTGGATTTTATGTTAAAAAGTAGGGTTCGTAAATGAACGAACTAGTTTGAGGGGGTTGAAGCGATCGACTTCAAACTTGGTCAGCTGTTAGAAATAATATCAAGGATGAAAAGTTATTAAAGGTTTGGTATAATCTTTAACGGTTTGGACGTGGCGAGCTGTCAAAAGTTTGTGCCTCGCCGTCAAACAGGAAGTTGTTAATAACTTGACTGTACGTGATCCAATATGCACCAAACTTCACATGTCTGATGAGAGTCCCGCCCCGAACACATCTACATGTCAATATTCATTTTAAGTCATAGCGCCACCTGGTGCTGACAGGAAACTTTATGTTTTGCGCTATGATGCCTCAAGACCAGCCAGTTGATCGGATCCACTTCAAATTTGGTCAGGAAAGCCTCAAGATGTTGATGTTGGTCTGGAGCGAACGCCGTGAGTCTCCGTCAAAAGCTGTTGCTGTGGCGACGCAGACACTGTCAAGTGAAATTTTATTTTCGCCATCAGAATTAAAAGTGCTGTAACTCCACTGTACAAGGTCCTATCTTCACCAAATTCATACAGTTTGATGACTGTCCAGCTCTGAAGACATGTATGTGGCCATTTTGAACCATAGTCATAGCGCCACCTACTGGCGTGAGGAGGTACATGTCTTCTTTCTCGCACGTCTCTCTCTCAGCAGGTTAACCGCAGACACCTCAAATTTGAGCCAAACATTCTGAAGATGTGGTTGATGCAAAGTTATGAAGGGCTTGAGGTTTTGCCAAACGCTGTCGCCATGGCGACGCCCTGTTCGCCATGAAACACGAATTTAATTTCCACACTTACGCATACGTGCAGTGTCACCAAATTTGGCATACACGTCAGGAGGCCTAAAATGAATAATCTTATTGGGTTAACAGGTTTGGGTGGGCCAAAATGGCTCTACGGCGCCCCCTACAAAACTTTGACGAACTAGCCCCCGGGCTACGTTTTACCTACATCTACCAAATTCGGGATGCTTATGCAGGACGATCGGACCTGCAAAAAAGCCTCTTGGAGCATTGACCTAAACCCAACAGGAAGTCGACCATTTTGAATTAAGTGTCAAAATTTCAGCCATTTATAGGGGTCGTAAATGAGCGAACTAGTCCGAGGGTGTCGAAGCGATCGACTTCAAACTCGGTCAGCTGGTGGAAACACTATTCAAGATGAAAAGTTATCAAAAGCTTTATATAATCTTTTACGGTTTGGGCGTGGCGAGCTTTCAAAGTTCAGTGTCCCGCCATGGCACCGAAAGTTCTTCTAAGTTCACTGTAGATTATCCAGTGTGTTTCACACTTCTCATGTTTTGTCTGAGAAGCCTCAAGACCTTCACAGTGTAGTCAACACTTCATATACTGGAATATAGGACGTCATTAGCGGGCGTTTTCTGGCGCAACATAGGGGACGCGGGAAGTGACGTGCAAGTCCTTCACGCGCTGTCCAAACTACATGAACGTTCTGAGTCGCGTGGAAGGGTCGGAGTCCGGCGATGGGACGGAGGTGCGAGGGCCCTCCAACGCTGCTTGCAGCTTTAATTAGGGCCCGAGCACCAAGCGGTGCGAGGACCCTATTGTAACTGCGTGGGGGAAAAGGGAGGAAACGTGCAAGTACCCAAGAACCAAGAGGTGTACGGACCTCACAGTCCCCGAGCAGGTAGGCCTCGAAAAAATACGCGACATGGCAAAAAACCAGCCAACCAGGGGGCTCGAAACATAGTTGAAACTGTGTGGATTATTATTATTATTATTATTATTATTATTATTATTATTATTATTATTCTTCTCGGGCCGAAACAAACGCAAATTTGAGGGCCTGAACATGCACGAAAAGTCAGGAAAATTTGCACACGCATCAGGCCTGGCGAAAAATTTCGTATTTAATGGGTCTCACAAATGGGCGTGGCAAAATGGCTCTATTGCGCCCCCTAACACTAAAACCCCTACCCCGGGAACTGCAATTTATGTACGTGTACGCAATTTGGTGGGTTCATGTATCACTTCAAGACGCACAAAAAAGTAATTTGGACCAATGACCTAAACCCAACAGGAAGTCGGCCATTTTGGATTTTATGTTAAAAAGTAGGGTTCGTAAATGAACGAACTAGTTTGAGGGGGTTGAAGCGATCGACTTCAAACTTGGTCAGCTGTTAGAAATAATATCAAGGATGAAAAGTTATTAAAGGTTTGGTATAATCTTTAACGGTTTGGACGTGGCGAGCTGTCAAAAGTTTGTGCCTCGCCGTCAAACAGGAAGTTGTTAATAACTTGACTGTACGTGATCCAATATGCACCAAACTTCACATGTCTGATGAGAGTCCCGCCCCGAACACATCTACATGTCAATATTCATTTTAAGTCATAGCGCCACCTGGTGCTGACAGGAAACTTTATGTTTTGCGCTATGATGCCTCAAGACCAGCCAGTTGATCGGATCCACTTCAAATTTGGTCAGGAAAGCCTCAAGATGTTGATGTTGGTCTGGAGCGAACGCCGTGACTCTGTGTCAAAAGCTGTTGCCGTGGTGATGCAGACACTGTCGATTGAAATTTTTTTTTCGCCATCAAAATTAAAAGTGCTGTAACTCCACTGTACAAGGTCCTATCTTCACCAAATTCATACAGTTTGATGACTGTCCGGCTCTGAAGACATGTACATGGCCATTTTGAACCATGGTCATAGCGCCACCTACTGGCGGGAGGAGGTACATGTCTTCTTTCTCGGACGTCTCTCTCTCAGCAGGTTATCCACAGACACCTCAAATTTGAGCCAAACATTCTCAAGATGTGGTTGATGCAAAGGTATGAAGGGCTTGAGGTTTCGCCAAACGCTGTCGCCGTGGCGACGCCTCGTTCGCCATGAAAAACGACTTTAATTTCCGAGCTTACACATGCGTGCACACTCACGAAATTTGGCATACACGTCAGGAGGCCTACAATGAATAATCTTATTGGGTTAACAGATTTGGATGGGCCAAAATGGCTCTACGGCGCCCCCTACAAAACTTTGACAAACTAGCCCCCGGTGTACGTTTTACCTACATGTACCAAATTCGGTATACTTATGCGGGACGATAGGACCTACAAAAAAGCCTCTTGGAGCGTTGACCTAAACCCAACAGGAAGTCGGCCATTTTGAATTAAGTGTCAAAATTTCAGCCATTTATAGGGGTCGTAAATGAGCGAACTAGTCCGAGGGGGTCAAAGCGATCGACTTCAAACTCGGTCAGCTGGTGAAAACACTATTCAAGATGAAAAGTTATCAAAAGCTTTATATAATCTTTTACGATTTACCCGTGGCGAGTTGTCAAAGTTCAGTGTCCCGCCATGGCACCGAAAGTTCTTCTAAGTTCACTGTAGATTCTCCAGTGTGTTTCACACTTTTCATGTTTTGTCTGAAAAGCCTCAAGACCTTCACAGTGAAGTCAACACTTAATATACTGGAATACAGGACGTCATTAGCAGCCGTTTTCTAGCGCAACATGGGGGACGCGGGAAGTGACGTGCAAGTCCTTCACGCGCTGTCCAAACTACATGCACGTTCTGAGCCGCGTGGAAGGGTCGGAGTCCGGCGGCGGGACGGAGCCGCCGCACGCCCTGACGAGCGCGGACGTGCGAGGGCCCTCCAACGCTGCTTGCAGCTTTAATTATTATTATTATTCTTCTCGGGCCGAAACAAACGCAAATTTGAGGGCCTGAACATGCACGAAAAGTCAGGAAAATTTGCACACGCATCAGGCCTGGCGAAAAATTTCGTATTTAATGGGTCTCACAAATGGGCGTGGCAAAATGGCTCTATTGCGCCCCCTAACACTAAAACCCCTACCCCGGGAACTGCAATTTATGTACGTGTACGCAATTTGGTGGGTTCATGTATCACTTCAAGACGCACAAAAAAGTAATTTGGACCAATGACCTAAACCCAACAGGAAGTCGGCCATTTTGGATTTTATGTTAAAAAGTAGGGTTCGTAAATGAACGAACTAGTTTGAGGGGGTTGAAGCGATCGACTTCAAACTTGGTCAGCTGTTAGAAATAATATCAAGGATGAAAAGTTATTAAAGGTTTGGTATAATCTTTAACGGTTTGGACGTGGCGAGCTGTCAAAAGTTTGTGCCTCGCCGTCAAACAGGAAGTTGTTAATAACTTGACTGTACGTGATCCAATATGCACCAAACTTCACATGTCTGATGAGAGTCCCGCCCCGAACACATCTACATGTCAATATTCATTTTAAGTCATAGCGCCACCTGGTGCTGACAGGAAACTTTATGTTTTGCGCTATGATGCCTCAAGACCAGCCAGTTGATCGGATCCACTTCAAATTTGGTCAGGAAAGCCTCAAGATGTTGATGTTGGTCTGGAGCGAACGCCGTGACTCTGTGTCAAAAGCTGTTGCCGTGGTGATGCAGACACTGTCGATTGAAAATTTTTTTTCGCCATCAAAATTAAAAGTGCTGTAACTCCACTGTACAAGGTCCTATCTTCACCAAATTCATACAGTTTGATGACTGTCCGGCTCTGAAGACATGTACATGGCCATTTTGAACCATGGTCATAGCGCCACCTACTGGCGGGAGGAGGTACATGTCTTCTTTCTCGGACGTCTCTCTCTCAGCAGGTTATCCACAGACACCTCAAATTTGAGCCAAACATTCTCAAGATGTGGTTGATGCAAAGGTATGAAGGGCTTGAGGTTTCGCCAAACGCTGTCGCCGTGGCGACGCCTCGTTCGCCATGAAAAACGACTTTAATTTCCGAGCTTACACATGCGTGCACACTCACGAAATTTGGCATACACGTCAGGAGGCCTACAATGAATAATCTTATTGGGTTAACAGATTTGGATGGGCCAAAATGGCTCTACGGCGCCCCCTACAAAACTTTGACAAACTAGCCCCCGGTGTACGTTTTACCTACATGTACCAAATTCGGTATACTTATGCGGGACGATAGGACCTACAAAAAAGCCTCTTGGAGCGTTGACCTAAACCCAACAGGAAGTCGGCCATTTTGAATTAAGTGTCAAAATTTCAGCCATTTATAGGGGTCGTAAATGAGCGAACTAGTCCGAGGGGGTCAAAGCGATCGACTTCAAACTCGGTCAGCTGGTGAAAACACTATTCAAGATGAAAAGTTATCAAAAGCTTTATATAATCTTTTACGATTTACCCGTGGCGAGTTGTCAAAGTTCAGTGTCCCGCCATGGCACCGAAAGTTCTTCTAAGTTCACTGTAGATTCTCCAGTGTGTTTCACACTTTTCATGTTTTGTCTGAAAAGCCTCAAGACCTTCACAGTGAAGTCAACACTTAATATACTGGAATACAGGACGTCATTAGCAGCCGTTTTCTAGCGCAACATGGGGGACGCGGGAAGTGACGTGCAAGTCCTTCACGCGCTGTCCAAACTACATGCACGTTCTGAGCCGCGTGGAAGGGTCGGAGTCCGGCGGCGGGACGGAACCGCCGCACGCCCTGACGAGCGCGGACATGCGAGGGCCCTCCAACGCTGCTTGCAGCTTTAATTATTATTATTATTCTTCTCGGGCCGAAACAAACGCAAATTTGAGGGCCTGAACATGCACGAAAAGTCAGGAAAATTTGCACACGCATCAGGCCTGGCGAAAAATTTCGTATTTAATGGGTCTCACAAATGGGCGTGGCAAAATGGCTCTATTGCGCCCCCTAACACTAAAACCCCTACCCCGGGAACTGCAATTTATGTACGTGTACGCAATTTGGTGGGTTCATGTATCACTTCAAGACGCACAAAAAAGTAATTTGGACCAATGACCTAAACCCAACAGGAAGTCGGCCATTTTGGATTTTATGTTAAAAAGTAGGGTTCGTAAATGAACGAACTAGTTTGAGGGGGTTGAAGCGATCGACTTCAAACTTGGTCAGCTGTTAGAAATAATATCAAGGATGAAAAGTTATTAAAGGTTTGGTATAATCTTTAACGGTTTGGACGTGGCGAGCTGTCAAAAGTTTGTGCCTCGCCGTCAAACAGGAAGTTGTTAATAACTTGACTGTACGTGATCCAATATGCACCAAACTTCACATGTCTGATGAGAGTCCCGCCCCGAACACATCTACATGTCAATATTCATTTTAAGTCATAGCGCCACCTGGTGCTGACAGGAAACTTTATGTTTTGCGCTATGATGCCTCAAGACCAGCCAGTTGATCGGATCCACTTCAAATTTGGTCAGGAAAGCCTCAAGATGTTGATGTTGGTCTGGAGCGAACGCCGTGACTCTGTGTCAAAAGCTGTTGCCGTGGTGATGCAGACACTGTCGATTGAAAAATTTTTTTCGCCATCAAAATTAAAAGTGCTGTAACTCCACTGTACAAGGTCCTATCTTCACCAAATTCATACAGTTTGATGACTGTCCGGCTCTGAAGACATGTACATGGCCATTTTGAACCATGGTCATAGCGCCACCTACTGGCGGGAGGAGGTACATGTCTTCTTTCTCGGATGTCTCTCTCTCAGCAGGTTATCCACAGACACCTCAAATTTGAGCCAAACATTCTCAAGATGTGGTTGATGCAAAGGTATGAAGGGCTTGAGGTTTCGCCAAACGCTGTCGCCGTGGCGACGCCTCGTTCGCCATGAAAAACGACTTTAATTTCCGAGCTTACACATGCGTGCACACTCACGAAATTTGGCATACACGTCAGGAGGCCTACAATGAATAATCTTATTGGGTTAACAGATTTGGATGGGCCAAAATGGCTCTACGGCGCCCCCTACAAAACTTTGACAAACTAGCCCCCGGTGTACGTTTTACCTACATGTACCAAATTTGGTATACTTATGCGGGACGATAGGACCTACAAAAAAGCCTCTTGGAGCGTTGACCTAAACCCAACAGGAAGTCGGCCATTTTGAATTAAGTGTCAAAATTTCAGCCATTTATAGGGGTCGTAAATGAGCGAACTAGTCCGAGGGGGTCAAAGCGATCGACTTCAAACTCAGTCAGCTGGTGAAAACACTATTCAAGATGAAAAGTTATCAAAAGCTTTATATAATCTTTTACGATTTACCCGTGGCGAGTTGTCAAAGTTCAGTGTCCCGCCATGGCACCGAAAGTTCTTCTAAGTTCACTGTAGATTCTCCAGTGTGTTTCACACTTTTCATGTTTTGTCTGAAAAGCCTCAAGACCTTCACAGTGAAGTCAACACTTAATATACTGGAATACAGGACGTCATTAGCAGCCGTTTTCTAGCGCAACATGGGGGACGCGGGAAGTGACGTGCAAGTCCTTCACGCGCTGTCCAAACTACATGCACGTTCTGAGCCGCGTGGAAGGGTCGGAGTCCGGCGGCGGGACGGAACCGCTGCACGCCCTGACGAGCGCGGACGTGCGAGGGCCCTCCAACGCTGCTTGCAGCTTTAATTATTATTATTATTATTATTATTATTATTCTCGGGCCGAAACAAACGCAAATTTGAGGGCCTGAACATGCACGAAAAGTCAGGAAAATTTGCACACGCATCAGGCCTGGCGAAAAATTTCGTATTTAATGGGTCTCACAAATGGGCGTGGCAAAATGGCTCTATTGCGCCCCCTAACACTAAAACCCCTACCCCGGGAACTGCAATTTATGTACGTGTACGCAATTTGGTGGGTTCATGTATCACTTCAAGACGCACAAAAAAGTAATTTGGACCAATGACCTAAACCCAACAGGAAGTCGGCCATTTTGGATTTTATGTTAAAAAGTAGGGTTCGTAAATGAACGAACTAGTTTGAGGGGGTTGAAGCGATCGACTTCAAACTTGGTCAGCTGTTAGAAATAATATCAAGGATGAAAAGTTATTAAAGGTTTGGTATAATCTTTAACGGTTTGGACGTGGCGAGCTGTCAAAAGTTTGTGCCTCGCCGTCAAACAGGAAGTTGTTAATAACTTGACTGTACGTGATCCAATATGCACCAAACTTCACATGTCTGATGAGAGTCCCGCCCCGAACACATCTACATGTCAATATTCATTTTAAGTCATAGCGCCACCTGGTGCTGACAGGAAACTTTATGTTTTGCGCTATGATGCCTCAAGACCAGCCAGTTGATCGGATCCACTTCAAATTTGGTCAGGAAAGCCTCAAGATGTTGATGTTGGTCTGGAGCGAACGCCGTGACTCTGTGTCAAAAGCTGTTGCCGTGGTGATGCAGACACTGTCGATTGAAAATTTTTTTTCGCCATCAAAATTAAAAGTGCTGTAACTCCACTGTACAAGGTCCTATCTTCACCAAATTCATACAGTTTGATGACTGTCCGGCTCTGAAGACATGTACATGGCCATTTTGAACCATGGTCATAGCGCCACCTACTGGCGGGAGGAGGTACATGTCTTCTTTCTCGGACGTCTCTCTCTCAGCAGGTTATCCACAGACACCTCAAATTTGAGCCAAACATTCTCAAGATGTGGTTGATGCAAAGGTATGAAGGGCTTGAGGTTTCGCCAAACGCTGTCGCCGTGGCGACGCCTCGTTCGCCATGAAAAACGACTTTAATTTCCGAGCTTACACATGCGTGCACACTCACGAAATTTGGCATACACGTCAGGAGGCCTACAATGAATAATCTTATTGGGTTAACAGATTTGGATGGGCCAAAATGGCTCTACGGCGCCCCCTACAAAACTTTGACAAACTAGCCCCCGGTGTACGTTTTACCTACATGTACCAAATTCGGTATACTTATGCGGGACAATAGGACCTACAAAAAAGCCTCTTGGAGCGTTGACCTAAACCCAACAGGAAGTCGGCCATTTTGAATTAAGTGTCAAAATTTCAGCCATTTATAGGGGTCGTAAATGAGCGAACTAGTCCGAGGGGGTCAAAGCGATCGACTTCAAACTCGGTCAGCTGGTGAAAACACTATTCAAGATGAAAAGTTATCAAAAGCTTTATATAATCTTTTACGATTTACCCGTGGCGAGTTGTCAAAGTTCAGTGTCCCGCCATGGCACCGAAAGTTCTTCTAAGTTCACTGTAGATTCTCCAGTGTGTTTCACACTTTTCATGTTTTGTCTGAAAAGCCTCAAGACCTTCACAGTGAAGTCAACACTTAATATACTGGAATACAGGACGTCATTAGCAGCCGTTTTCTAGCGCAACATGGGGGACGCGGGAAGTGACGTGCAAGTCCTTCACGCGCTGTCCAAACTACATGCACGTTCTGAGCCGCGTGGAAGGGTCGGAGTCCGGCGGCGGGACGGAGCCGCCGCACGCCCTGACGAGCGCGGACGTGCGAGGGCCCTCCAACGCTGCTTGCAGCTTTAATTAGGGCCCGAGCACCAAGCGGTGCGAGGACCCTATTGAAACCCGAGGGGGAAAACGTGCAAGGGAGGAAAACGGGCGAGAACCCAAGAACCGAGAGGTGTACGGACCTCACAGTCCTCGAGCAGGTAGGCCTCGGAAAAATATGTCAAATGGAAAAAACCAGGTGACCAGGGGGCCGAAAACATAGTTGAAACTGAAGGAATTATTATTATTATTATTAGGGCCCGAGCACCAAGCGGTGCGAGGACCCTATTGTAACTGCGTGGGGGAAAAGGGAGGAAACGTGCAAGTACCCAAGAACCAAGAGGTGTACGGACCTCACAGTCCCCGAGCAGGTAGGCCTCGAAAAAATACGCGACATGGCAAAAAACCAGCCAACCAGGGGGCTCGAAACATAGTTGAAACTGTGTGGATTATTATTATTATTATTATTATTATTATTATTATTATTATTATTATTCTTCTCGGGCCGAAACAAACGCAAATTTGAGGGCCTGAACATGCACGAAAAGTCAGGAAAATTTGCACACGCATCAGGCCTGGCGAAAAATTTCGTATTTAATGGGTCTCACAAATGGGCGTGGCAAAATGGCTCTATTGCGCCCCCTAACACTAAAACCCCTACCCCGGGAACTGCAATTTATGTACGTGTACGCAATTTGGTGGGTTCATGTATCACTTCAAGACGCACAAAAAAGTAATTTGGACCAATGACCTAAACCCAACAGGAAGTCGGCCATTTTGGATTTTATGTTAAAAAGTAGGGTTCGTAAATGAACGAACTAGTTTGAGGGGGTTGAAGCGATCGACTTCAAACTTGGTCAGCTGTTAGAAATAATATCAAGGATGAAAAGTTATTAAAGGTTTGGTATAATCTTTAACGGTTTGGACGTGGCGAGCTGTCAAAAGTTTGTGCCTCGCCGTCAAACAGGAAGTTGTTAATAACTTGACTGTACGTGATCCAATATGCACCAAACTTCACATGTCTGATGAGAGTCCCGCCCCGAACACATCTACATGTCAATATTCATTTTAAGTCATAGCGCCACCTGGTGCTGACAGGAAACTTTATGTTTTGCGCTATGATGCCTCAAGACCAGCCAGTTGATCGGATCCACTTCAAATTTGGTCAGGAAAGCCTCAAGATGTTGATGTTGGTCTGGAGCGAACGCCGTGACTCTGTGTCAAAAGCTGTTGCCGTGGTGATGCAGACACTGTCGATTGAAATTTTTTTTTCGCCATCAAAATTAAAAGTGCTGTAACTCCACTGTACAAGGTCCTATCTTCACCAAATTCATACAGTTTGATGACTGTCCGGCTCTGAAGACATGTACATGGCCATTTTGAACCATGGTCATAGCGCCACCTACTGGCGGGAGGAGGTACATGTCTTCTTTCTCGGACGTCTCTCTCTCAGCAGGTTATCCACAGACACCTCAAATTTGAGCCAAACATTCTCAAGATGTGGTTGATGCAAAGGTATGAAGGGCTTGAGGTTTCGCCAAACGCTGTCGCCGTGGCGACGCCTCGTTCGCCATGAAAAACGACTTTAATTTCCGAGCTTACACATGCGTGCACACTCACGAAATTTGGCATACACGTCAGGAGGCCTACAATGAATAATCTTATTGGGTTAACAGATTTGGATGGGCCAAAATGGCTCTACGGCGCCCCCTACAAAACTTTGACAAACTAGCCCCCGGTGTACGTTTTACCTACATGTACCAAATTCGGTATACTTATGCGGGACGATAGGACCTACAAAAAAGCCTCTTGGAGCGTTGACCTAAACCCAACAGGAAGTCGGCCATTTTGAATTAAGTGTCAAAATTTCAGCCATTTATAGGGGTCGTAAATGAGCGAACTAGTCCGAGGGGGTCAAAGCGATCGACTTCAAACTCGGTCAGCTGGTGAAAACACTATTCAAGATGAAAAGTTATCAAAAGCTTTATATAATCTTTTACGATTTACCCGTGGCGAGTTGTCAAAGTTCAGTGTCCCGCCATGGCACCGAAAGTTCTTCTAAGTTCACTGTAGATTCTCCAGTGTGTTTCACACTTTTCATGTTTTGTCTGAAAAGCCTCAAGACCTTCACAGTGAAGTCAACACTTAATATACTGGAATACAGGACGTCATTAGCAGCCGTTTTCTAGCGCAACATGGGGGACGCGGGAAGTGACGTGCAAGTCCTTCACGCGCTGTCCAAACTACATGCACGTTCTGAGCCGCGTGGAAGGGTCGGAGTCCGGCGGCGGGACGGAGCCGCCGCACGCCCTGACGAGCGCGGACGTGCGAGGGCCCTCCAACGCTGCTTGCAGCTTTAATTATTATTATTATTCTTCTCGGGCCGAAACAAACGCAAATTTGAGGGCCTGAACATGCACGAAAAGTCAGGAAAATTTGCACACGCATCAGGCCTGGCGAAAAATTTCGTATTTAATGGGTCTCACAAATGGGCGTGGCAAAATGGCTCTATTGCGCCCCCTAACACTAAAACCCCTACCCCGGGAACTGCAATTTATGTACGTGTACGCAATTTGGTGGGTTCATGTATCACTTCAAGACGCACAAAAAAGTAATTTGGACCAATGACCTAAACCCAACAGGAAGTCGGCCATTTTGGATTTTATGTTAAAAAGTAGGGTTCGTAAATGAACGAACTAGTTTGAGGGGGTTGAAGCGATCGACTTCAAACTTGGTCAGCTGTTAGAAATAATATCAAGGATGAAAAGTTATTAAAGGTTTGGTATAATCTTTAACGGTTTGGACGTGGCGAGCTGTCAAAAGTTTGTGCCTCGCCGTCAAACAGGAAGTTGTTAATAACTTGACTGTACGTGATCCAATATGCACCAAACTTCACATGTCTGATGAGAGTCCCGCCCCGAACACATCTACATGTCAATATTCATTTTAAGTCATAGCGCCACCTGGTGCTGACAGGAAACTTTATGTTTTGCGCTATGATGCCTCAAGACCAGCCAGTTGATCGGATCCACTTCAAATTTGGTCAGGAAAGCCTCAAGATGTTGATGTTGGTCTGGAGCGAACGCCGTGACTCTGTGTCAAAAGCTGTTGCCGTGGTGATGCAGACACTGTCGATTGAAAATTTTTTTTCGCCATCAAAATTAAAAGTGCTGTAACTCCACTGTACAAGGTCCTATCTTCACCAAATTCATACAGTTTGATGACTGTCCGGCTCTGAAGACATGTACATGGCCATTTTGAACCATGGTCATAGCGCCACCTACTGGCGGGAGGAGGTACATGTCTTCTTTCTCGGACGTCTCTCTCTCAGCAGGTTATCCACAGACACCTCAAATTTGAGCCAAACATTCTCAAGATGTGGTTGATGCAAAGGTATGAAGGGCTTGAGGTTTCGCCAAACGCTGTCGCCGTGGCGACGCCTCGTTCGCCATGAAAAACGACTTTAATTTCCGAGCTTACACATGCGTGCACACTCACGAAATTTGGCATACACGTCAGGAGGCCTACAATGAATAATCTTATTGGGTTAACAGATTTGGATGGGCCAAAATGGCTCTACGGCGCCCCCTACAAAACTTTGACAAACTAGCCCCCGGTGTACGTTTTACCTACATGTACCAAATTCGGTATACTTATGCGGGACAATAGGACCTACAAAAAAGCCTCTTGGAGCGTTGACCTAAACCCAACAGGAAGTCGGCCATTTTGAATTAAGTGTCAAAATTTCAGCCATTTATAGGGGTCGTAAATGAGCGAACTAGTCCGAGGGGGTCAAAGCGATCGACTTCAAACTCGGTCAGCTGGTGAAAACACTATTCAAGATGAAAAGTTATCAAAAGCTTTATATAATCTTTTACGATTTACCCGTGGCGAGTTGTCAAAGTTCAGTGTCCCGCCATGGCACCGAAAGTTCTTCTAAGTTCACTGTAGATTCTCCAGTGTGTTTCACACTTTTCATGTTTTGTCTGAAAAGCCTCAAGACCTTCACAGTGAAGTCAACACTTAATATACTGGAATACAGGACGTCATTAGCAGCCGTTTTCTAGCGCAACATGGGGGACGCGGGAAGTGACGTGCAAGTCCTTCACGCGCTGTCCAAACTACATGCACGTTCTGAGCCGCGTGGAAGGGTCGGAGTCCGGCGGCGGGACGGAGCCGCCGCACGCCCTGACGAGCGCGGACGTGCGAGGGCCCTCCAACGCTGCTTGCAGCTTTAATTAGGGCCCGAGCACCAAGCGGTGCGAGGACCCTATTGAAACCCGAGGGGGAAAACGTGCAAGGGAGGAAAACGGGCGAGAACCCAAGAACCGAGAGGTGTACGGACCTCACAGTCCTCGAGCAGGTAGGCCTCGGAAAAATATGTCAAATGGAAAAAACCAGGTGACCAGGGGGCCGAAAACATAGTTGAAACTGAAGGAATTATTATTATTATTATTAGGGCCCGAGCACCAAGCGGTGCGAGGACCCTATTGTAACTGCGTGGGGGAAAAGGGAGGAAACGTGCAAGTACCCAAGAACCAAGAGGTGTACGGACCTCACAGTCCCCGAGCAGGTAGGCCTCGAAAAAATACGCGACATGGCAAAAAACCAGCCAACCAGGGGGCTCGAAACATAGTTGAAACTGTGTGGATTATTATTATTATTATTATTATTATTATTATTATTATTATTATTCTTCTCGGGCCGAAACAAACGCAAATTTGAGGGCCTGAACATGCACGAAAAGTCAGGAAAATTTGCACACGCATCAGGCCTGGCGAAAAATTTCGTATTTAATGGGTCTCACAAATGGGCGTGGCAAAATGGCTCTATTGCGCCCCCTAACACTAAAACCCCTACCCCGGGAACTGCAATTTATGTACGTGTACGCAATTTGGTGGGTTCATGTATCACTTCAAGACGCACAAAAAAGTAATTTGGACCAATGACCTAAACCCAACAGGAAGTCGGCCATTTTGGATTTTATGTTAAAAAGTAGGGTTCGTAAATGAACGAACTAGTTTGAGGGGGTTGAAGCGATCGACTTCAAACTTGGTCAGCTGTTAGAAATAATATCAAGGATGAAAAGTTATTAAAGGTTTGGTATAATCTTTAACGGTTTGGACGTGGCGAGCTGTCAAAAGTTTGTGCCTCGCCGTCAAACAGGAAGTTGTTAATAACTTGACTGTACGTGATCCAATATGCACCAAACTTCACATGTCTGATGAGAGTCCCGCCCCGAACACATCTACATGTCAATATTCATTTTAAGTCATAGCGCCACCTGGTGCTGACAGGAAACTTTATGTTTTGCGCTATGATGCCTCAAGACCAGCCAGTTGATCGGATCCACTTCAAATTTGGTCAGGAAAGCCTCAAGATGTTGATGTTGGTCTGGAGCGAACGCCGTGACTCTGTGTCAAAAGCTGTTGCCGTGGTGATGCAGACACTGTCGATTGAAAATTTTTTTTCGCCATCAAAATTAAAAGTGCTGTAACTCCACTGTACAAGGTCCTATCTTCACCAAATTCATACAGTTTGATGACTGTCCGGCTCTGAAGACATGTACATGGCCATTTTGAACCATGGTCATAGCGCCACCTACTGGCGGGAGGAGGTACATGTCTTCTTTCTCGGACGTCTCTCTCTCAGCAGGTTATCCACAGACACCTCAAATTTGAGCCAAACATTCTCAAGATGTGGTCAATGCAAAGGTATGAAGGGCTTGAGGTTTCACCAAACGCTGTCACCGTGGCGACGCCCTGTTCGCCATGAAATACGAATTTAATTTCCACGCTTACGCATACGTGCAGACTCACCAAATTTAGCATACATGTCAGGAGGCCTAAAATGAATAATCGTATTGGGTTAACAGGTTTGGGTGGGGCAAAATGGCTCTACGGCGCCCCCTACAACATTTTGACGAACTAGCCCCCGGGCTACGTTTTACCTACATCTACCAAATTCGGTATACTTATGCAGGACGATAGGACCTACAAAAAAGCCTCTTGGAGCGTTGACCTAAACCCAACAGGAAGTTGGCCATTTTGAATCAAGTGTCAAAACTTCAGCCATTTATAGGGGTCATAAATGAGCGAACTAGTCCGAGGGGGTTGAAGCGATCGACTTCAAACTCGGTCAGCTGGTAGAAGCAGTATTCACGATGAAAAGTTATCAAAAGCTTTCTATAATCTTTTACGCTTTGCCCGTGGCAAGCTGTCAAAGTTCTGTGTCTCGCCATGGAACCGAAAGCTCTTCCAAGTTCACTGTAGATTCTCCAGTGTGTTTCACACTGCTCATGTTTTGTCAGAGAAGCCTCAAGACCTTCACAGTGTAGTCAACACTTCGTATACAGGAATACAGGACGTCATTAGCGGCCGTTTCATAGCGCAACATAGTGACGTGTAAGTCCTTCACGCGCTGTCCAAACTACATGAACGTTCTGGCTCGTGTGGAAGGGTCGGAGTCCGGCGGCGGGACGGAGCCGCCACATGCCCGACGCGCGCGGAGGTGCGAGGGCCCTCCAACGCTGCTTGCAGCTTTAATTAGGGCCCGAGCACCAAGCGGTGCGAGGACCCTATTGTAACTGCGTGGGGGAAAAGGGAGGAAACGTGCAAGTACCCAAGAACCAAGAGGTGTACGGACCTCACAGTCCCCGAGCAGGTAGGCCTCGAAAAAATACGCGACATGGCAAAAAACCAGCCAACCAGGGGGCTCGAAACATAGTTGAAACTGTGTGGATTATTATTATTATTAGGGCCCGAGCACCAAGCGGTGCGAGGACCCTATTGTAACTGCGTGGGGGAAAAGGGAGGAAACGTGCAAGTACCCAAGAACCAAGAGGTGTACGGACCTCACAGTCCCCGAGCAGGTAGGCCTCGAAAAAATACGCGACATGGCAAAAAACCAGCCAACCAGGGGGCTCGAAACATAGTTGAAACTGTGTGGATTATTATTATTATTATTATTATTATTATTATTATTATTATTATTCTTCTCGGGCCGAAACAAACGCAAATTTGAGGGCCTGAACATGCACGAAAAGTCAGGAAAATTTGCACACGCATCAGGCCTGGCGAAAAATTTCGTATTTAATGGGTCTCACAAATGGGCGTGGCAAAATGGCTCTATTGCGCCCCCTAACACTAAAACCCCTACCCCGGGAACTGCAATTTATGTACGTGTACGCAATTTGGTGGGTTCATGTATCACTTCAAGACACACAAAAAAGTAATTTGGACCAATGACCTAAACCCAACAGGAAGTCGGCCATTTTGGATTTTATGTTAAAAAGTAGGGTTCGTAAATGAACGAACTAGTTTGAGGGGGTTGAAGCGATCGACTTCAAACTTGGTCAGCTGTTAGAAATAATATCAAGGATGAAAAGTTATTAAAGGTTTGGTATAATCTTTAACGGTTTGGACGTGGCGAGCTGTCAAAAGTTTGTGCCTCGCCGTCAAACAGGAAGTTGTTAATAACTTGACTGTACGTGATCCAATATGCACCAAACTTCACATGTCTGATGAGAGTCCCGCCCCGAACACATCTACATGTCAATATTCATTTTAAGTCATAGAGCCACCTGGTGCTGACAGGAAACTTTATGTTTTGCGCTATGATGCCTCAAGACCAGCCAGTTGATCGGATCCACTTCAAATTTGGTCAGGAAAGCCTCAAGATGTTGATGTTGGTCTGGAGCGAACGCCGTGACTCTGTGTCAAAAGCTGTTGCCGTGGTGATGCAGACACTGTCGATTGAAAATTTTTTTTCGCCATCAAAATTAAAAGTGCTGTAACTCCACTGTACAAGGTCCTATCTTCACCAAATTCATACAGTTTGATGACTGTCCGGCTCTGAAGACATGTACATGGCCATTTTGAACCATGGTCATAGCGCCACCTACTGGCGGGAGGAGGTACATGTCTTCTTTCTCGGACGTCTCTCTCTCAGCAGGTTATCCACAGACACCTCAAATTTGAGCCAAACATTCTCAAGATGTGGTTGATGCAAAGGTATGAAGGGCTTGAGGTTTCGCCAAACGCTGTCGCCGTGGCGACGCCTCGTTCGCCATGAAAAACGACTTTAATTTCCGAGCTTACACATGCGTGCACACTCACGAAATTTGGCATACACGTCAGGAGGCCTACAATGAATAATCTTATTGGGTTAACAGATTTGGATGGGCCAAAATGGCTCTACGGCGCCCCCTACAAAACTTTGACAAACTAGCCCCCGGTGTACGTTTTACCTACATGTACCAAATTCGGTATACTTATGCGGGACGATAGGACCTACAAAAAAGCCTCTTGGAGCGTTGACCTAAACCCAACAGGAAGTCGGCCATTTTGAATTAAGTGTCAAAATTTCAGCCATTTATAGGGGTCGTAAATGAGCGAACTAGTCCGAGGGGGTCAAAGCGATCGACTTCAAACTCGGTCAGCTGGTGAAAACACTATTCAAGATGAAAAGTTATCAAAAGCTTTATATAATCTTTTACGATTTACCCGTGGCGAGTTGTCAAAGTTCAGTGTCCCGCCATGGCACCGAAAGTTCTTCTAAGTTCACTGTAGATTCTCCAGTGTGTTTCACACTTTTCATGTTTTGTCTGAAAAGCCTCAAGACCTTCACAGTGAAGTCAACACTTAATATACTGGAATACAGGACGTCATTAGCAGCCGTTTTCTAGCGCAACATGGGGGACGCGGGAAGTGACGTGCAAGTCCTTCACGCGCTGTCCAAACTACATGCACGTTCTGAGCCGCGTGGAAGGGTCGGAGTCCGGCGGCGGGACGGAGCCGCCGCACGCCCTGACGAGCGCGGACGTGCGAGGGCCCTCCAACGCTGCTTGCAGCTTTAATTATTATTATTATTATTATTCTCGGGCCGAAACAAACGCAAATTTGAGGGCCTGAACATGCACGAAAAGTCAGGAAAATTTGCACACGCATCAGGCCTGGCGAAAAATTTCGTATTTAATGGGTCTCACAAATGGGCGTGGCAAAATGGCTCTATTGCGCCCCCTAACACTAAAACCCCTACCCCGGGAACTGCAATTTATGTACGTGTACGCAATTTGGTGGGTTCATGTATCACTTCAAGACGCACAAAAAAGTAATTTGGACCAATGACCTAAACCCAACAGGAAGTCGGCCATTTTGGATTTTATGTTAAAAAGTAGGGTTCGTAAATGAACGAACTAGTTTGAGGGGGTTGAAGCGATCGACTTCAAACTTGGTCAGCTGTTAGAAATAATATCAAGGATGAAAAGTTATTAAAGGTTTGGTATAATCTTTAACGGTTTGGACGTGGCGAGCTGTCAAAAGTTTGTGCCTCGCCGTCAAACAGGAAGTTGTTAATAACTTGACTGTACGTGATCCAATATGCACCAAACTTCACATGTCTGATGAGAGTCCCGCCCCGAACACATCTACATGTCAATATTCATTTTAAGTCATAGCGCCACCTGGTGCTGACAGGAAACTTTATGTTTTGCGCTATGATGCCTCAAGACCAGCCAGTTGATCGGATCCACTTCAAATTTGGTCAGGAAAGCCTCAAGATGTTGATGTTGGTCTGGAGCGAACGCCGTGACTCTGTGTCAAAAGCTGTTGCCGTGGTGATGCAGACACTGTCGATTGAAAATTTTTTTTCGCCATCAAAATTAAAAGTGCTGTAACTCCACTGTACAAGGTCCTATCTTCACCAAATTCATACAGTTTGATGACTGTCCGGCTCTGAAGACATGTACATGGCCATTTTGAACCATGGTCATAGCGCCACCTACTGGCGGGAGGAGGTACATGTCTTCTTTCTCGGACGTCTCTCTCTCAGCAGGTTATCCACAGACACCTCAAATTTGAGCCAAACATTCTCAAGATGTGGTTGATGCAAAGGTATGAAGGGCTTGAGGTTTCGCCAAACGCTGTCGCCGTGGCGACGCCTCGTTCGCCATGAAAAACGACTTTAATTTCCGAGCTTACACATGCGTGCACACTCACGAAATTTGGCATACACGTCAGGAGGCCTACAATGAATAATCTTATTGGGTTAACAGATTTGGATGGGCCAAAATGGCTCTACGGCGCCCCCTACAAAACTTTGACAAACTAGCCCCCGGTGTACGTTTTACCTACATGTACCAAATTCGGTATACTTATGCGGGACGATAGGACCTACAAAAAAGCCTCTTGGAGCGTTGACCTAAACCCAACAGGAAGTCGGCCATTTTGAATTAAGTGTCAAAATTTCAGCCATTTATAGGGGTCGTAAATGAGCGAACTAGTCCGAGGGGGTCAAAGCGATCGACTTCAAACTCGGTCAGCTGGTGAAAACACTATTCAAGATGAAAAGTTATCAAAAGCTTTATATAATCTTTTACGATTTACCCGTGGCGAGTTGTCAAAGTTCAGTGTCCTGCCATGGCACCGAAAGTTCTTCTAAGTTCACTGTAGATTCTCCAGTGTGTTTCACACTTTTCATGTTTTGTCTGAAAAGCCTCAAGACCTTCACAGTGAAGTCAACACTTAATATACTGGAATACAGGACGTCATTAGCAGCCGTTTTCTAGCGCAACATGGGGGACGCGGGAAGTGACGTGCAAGTCCTTCACGCGCTGTCCAAACTACATGCACGTTCTGAGCCGCGTGGAAGGGTCGGAGTCCGGCGGCGGGACGGAGCCGCCGCACGCCCTGACGAGCACGGACGTGCGAGGGCCCTCCAACGCTGCTTGCAGCTTTAATTAGGGCCCGAGCACCAAGCGGTGCGAGGACCCTATTGTAACTGCGTGGGGGAAAAGGGAGGAAACGTGCAAGTACCCAAGAACCAAGAGGTGTACGGACCTCACAGTCCCCGAGCAGGTAGGCCTCGAAAAAATACGCGACATGGCAAAAAACCAGCCAACCAGGGGGCTCGAAACATAGTTGAAACTGTGTGGATTATTATTATTATTATTATTATTATTATTATTATTATTATTATTATTCTTCTGGTGTCAAAACAAACGCAAATTTGAGGGCCTGAACATGCACGAAAAGTCAGGAAAATTTGCACACGAATCAGGCCTGGCGAAAAATTTCGTATTTAATGGGTCTCACAAATGGGCGTGGCAAAATGGCTCTATAGCGCCCCCTAACACTAAAACCCCTACCCCTGGAACTGCAATTTATGTACGTGTACGCAATTTGGTGGGTTCATGTATCACTTAAAGACGCACAAAAAAGTAATTTGGACCAATGACCTAAACCCAACAGGAAGTCGGCCATTTTGGATTTTATGTTAAAAAGTAGGGTTCGTAAATGAACGAACTAGTTTGAGGGGGTTGAAGGGATCGACTTCAAACTTGGTCAGCTGGTAGAAATAATATCAAGGATGAAAAGTTGTTAAAGGTTTGGTATAATCTTTAACGGTTTGGACGTGGCGAGCTGTCAAAAGTTTGTGCCTCGCCGTCAAACAGGAAGTTGTTAATAACTTGACTGTACGTGATCCAATATGCACCAGATTTCACATGTCTGATGAGAGTCCCGCCCCGAACACATCTACATGTCAATATTCATTTTAAGTCATAGCGCCACCTGGTGCTGACAGGAAACTTTATGTTTTGCGCTACGATGGCTCAAGACCAGACAGTTGATCGGATCCACTTCAAATTTGGTTAGGAAAGCCTCAAGATGTTGATGTTGGTCTGGAGCGAACGCCGTGACTCTGTGTCAAAAGCTGTTGCCGTGGCGATGCAGACACTGTCGATTGACATTTTTTTTTCGCCATCAGAATTAAAAGTGCTGTAACTCCACTGTACAAGGTCCTATCTTCACCAAATTCATACAGTTTGATGACTGTCCACCTTTGAAGACATGTACGTGGCCATTTTGAACCATAGTCATAGCGCCACCTACTGGCGGGAGGCCGTACATGTCTTCTTTCTCGGACGTCTCTCTCTCAGCAGGTTAACCACAGACACCTCAAATTTGAGCCAAACATTCTCAAGATGTGGTCAATGCAAAGGTATGAAGGGCTTGAGGTTTCACCAAACGCTGTCACCGTGGCGACGCCCTGTTCGCCATGAAATACGAATTTAATTTCCACGCTTACGCATACGTGCAGACTCACCAAATTTAGCATACATGTCAGGAGGCCTAAAATGAATAATCGTATTGGGTTAACAGGTTTGGGTGGGGCAAAATGGCTCTACGGCGCCCCCTACAAAACTTTGACGAACTAGCCCCCGGGCTACGTTTTACCTACATCTACCAAATTCGGGATGCTTATGCAGGACGATCGGACCTGCCAAAAAGCCTCTTGGAGCATTGACCTAAACCCAACAGGAAGTCGACCATTTTGAATTAAGTGTCAAAATTTCAGCCATTTATAGGGGTCGTAAATGAGCGAACTAGTCCGAGGGTGTCGAAGCGATCGACTTCAAGCTCGGTCAGCTGGTGGAAACACTATTCAAGATGAAAAGTTATCAAAAGCTTTATATAATCTTTTACGGTTTGGGCGTGGCGAGCTTTCAAAGTTCAGTGTCCCGCCATGGCACCGAAAGTTCTTCTAAGTTCACTGTAGATTATCCAGTGTGTTTCACACTTCTCATGTTTTGTCTGAGAAGCCTCAAGACCTTCACAGTGTAGTCAACACTTCATATACTGGAATATAGGACGTCATTAGCGGGCGTTTTCTGGCGCAACATAGGGGACGCGGGAAGTGACGTGCAAGTCCTTCACGCGCTGTCCAAACTACATGAACGTTCTGAGTCGCGTGGAAGGGTCGGAGTCCGGCGATGGGACGGAGGTGCGAGGGCCCTCCAACGCTGCTTGCAGCTTTAATTAGGGCCCGAGCACCAAGCGGTGCGAGGACCCTATTGAAACCCGAGGGGGAAAACGTGCAAGGGAGGAAAACGGGCGAGAACCCAAGAACCGAGAGGTGTACGGACCTCACAGTCCTCGAGCAGGTAGGCCTCGGAAAAATATGTCAAATGGAAAAAACCAGGTGACCAGGGGGCCGAAAACATAGTTGAAACTGAAGGAATTATTATTATTATTATTATTATTATTATTATTATTATTATTATTATTATTATTATTTTTCTTGTGTATTTACAAAGGCTAATTTGGGTGCCTGAACATGCACGAAAACTCAGGAAAATTTGCACAAAATTCAAGCACATCAAAAATTTTCGTATTTCATGGGTTTCGTAAACGGGCGTGAAAAAATGGCTCTATAGCGCCACCAAAACTCAGCCCCGGAACTGCGTATAATGTACATGTACGAAAGTTGTAGGGTATATGTATGGTTTCAAGACGCATAGAAAAGTCTCTTGGAGGTATGCCTTAAAACCAACAGGAAGTCAGCCATTTTGGATTTTATGGCAAAAAGTAGGGGTCGTAAATGAACGAACTCGTCCGAGGTGGTTGAAGCTATCAACTTCAAACTTGGTCAGGTGATAGAAACAATATCAAGGATGAAAAGTTATCAAAGGTTTTGTATAATCTTTAACGGTTTGGGCGTGGTGAGCTCTCAAAATTCTGAGCCTTGCCGTCAAACAGGAAGTTGTTAATAACTTGACTGCACGTGATCCAATATGCACCAAACTTCACATGTCTGATGAGAGTCCCGCCCCGAACAGGTGTACGTGTCAATATTCATTCTAAGTCACAGCACCACCTGGTGGTGACGGGAAACATTATGTTTTACGCTATTATGGCTCAAGACCAGCCAGTTGATCGGATCCACTTCAAATTTGGTCAGGAAAGCCAGAAGATGTTGATGTTGGTCTGGAGCGAACGCCGTGAGTCTCCGTCAAAAGCTGTTGCTGTGGCGACGCAGACACTGTCAAGTGAAATTTTATTTTCGCCATCAGAATTAAAAGTGCTGTAACTCCACTGTACAAGGTCCTATCTTCACCAAATTCATACAGTTTGATGACTGTCCAGCTCTGAAGACATGTATGTGGCCATTTTGAACCATAGTCATAGCGCCACCTACTGGCATGAGGAGGTACATGTCTTCTTTCTCGCACGTCTCTCTCTCAGCAGGTTAACCGCAGACACCTCAAATTTGAGCCAAACATTCTGAAGATGTGGTTGATGCAAAGTTATGAAGGGCTTGAGGTTTTGCCAAACGCTGTCGCCATGGCGACGCCCTGTTCGCCATGAAACACGAATTTAATTTCCACACTTACGCATACGTGCACACTCACCAAATTTGGCATACACGTCAGGAGGCCTAAAATGAATAATCTTATTGGGTTAACAGGTTTGGGTGGGCCAAAATGGCTCTACGGCGCCCCCTACAAAACTTTGACGAACTAGCCCCCGGGCTACGTTTTACCTACATCTACCAAAATTCGGGATGCTTATGCGGGACGATCGGACCTGCAAAAAAGCCTCTTGGAGCATTGACCTAAACCCAACAGGAAGTCGACCATTTTGAATTAAGTGTCAAAATTTCAGCCATTTATAGGGGTCGTAAATGAGCGAACTAGTCCGAGGGTGTCGAAGCGATCGACTTCAAACTCGGTCAGCTGGTGGAAACACTATTCAAGATGAAAAGTTATCAAAAGCTTTATATAATCTTTTACGGTTTGGGCGTGGCGAGCTTTCAAAGTTCAGTGTCCCGCCATGGCACCGAAAGTTCTTCTAAGTTCACTGTAGATTATCCAGTGTGTTTCACACTTCTCATGTTTTGTCTGAGAAGCCTCAAGACCTTCACAGTGTAGTCAACACTTCATATACTGGAATATAGGACGTCATTAGCGGGCGTTTTCTGGCGCAACATAGGTGACGCGGGAAGTGACGTGCAAGTCCTTCACGCGCTGTCCAAACTACATGAACGTTCTGAGTCGCATGGAAGGGTCGGAGTCCGGCGATGGGACGGAGGTGCGAGGGCCCTCCAACGCTGCTTGCAGCTTTAATTATTATTATTTTCCTTGTACCAAAACAAACGCCAATTTGGGGGCCTGAACATGCACGAAAAGTCAGGAAAATTTGCACAAAATTCAGGAACGGTGAAAATTTTCCTATTTTATGGGTTTCGGAAACGGGCGTGAAAAAATGGCTCTATAGCGCCACCAAAACTCAGCCCCGGAACTGTGTATAATGTACATGTACGAAAGTTGCAGGGTATATGTATGGTTTCAAGACGCACAGAAAAGTCTCTTGGAGGTATGCCTTAAAACCAACAGGAAGTCGGCCATTTTGGATTTTATGGCGAAAAGTAGGGGTCGTAAATGAACGAACTCGTCCGAGGTGGTTGAAGCGATCGACTTCTAACTTGGTCAGCTGGTGGAAACAATATCAAGGATGAAAAGTTGTTAAAGGTTTGGTATAATCTTTAACGGTTTGGACGTGGCGAGCTGTCAAAATTTTGTGCCTCGCTGTCAAACAGGAAGTTGTTAATAACTTGACTGTACGTGATCCAATATGCACCAAACTTCACATGTCTGATGAGAGTCTCGTCCCGAACACATCTACATGTCAATATTCATTCTAAGTCATAGCGCCACCTGGTGCTGACAGGAAACTTTATGCTTTGCGCTATGATGCCTCAAGACCAGCCAGTTGATCGGATCCACTTCAAATTTGGTTAGGAAAGCCTCAAGATGTTGATGTTGGTCTGGAGCGAATGCCGTGACTCTGTGTCAAAAGCTGTTGCCGTGGCGATGCAGACACTGTCGATTGAAATTTTTTTTTCGCCATCAGAATTAAAAGTGCTGTAACTCCACTGTACAAGGTCCTATCTTCACCAAATTCATACAGTTTGATGACTGTCCACCTTTGAAGACATGTACGTGGCCATTTTGAACCATAGTCATAGCGCCACCTACTGGCGGGAGGGTGTACATGTCTTCTTTCTCGGACGTCTCTCTCTCAGCAGGTTAACCACAGGCACCTCAAATTTGAGCCAAACATTCTCAAGATGTGGTCGATGCAAAGGTATGAAGGGCTTGAGGTTTCGCCAAACGCTGTCGCCGTGGCGACGCCTCGTTCGCCATGAAAAACGAATTTAATTTCCGAGCTTACATATACATGCACACTCACCAAATTTAGCATGCACGTCAGGAGGCCTAAAATGAGTAATCTTATTTGGTTCACGGGTTTCAGTGGGCCAAAATGGCTCTATGGCGCCCCCTACAAAACTTTGACGAACTAGCCCCCGGTCTACGTTTTACCTACATGTACCAAATTTGGTATACATATGCGGGACCATAGGACCTACAAAAAAGCCTCTTGGAGCATTGACCTAAACCCAACAGGAAGTCGGCCATTTTGAATTAAGTGTCAAAATTTCCGCCATTTATAGGGGTCGTAAATGAGCGAACTAGTCCGAGGTGTTTGAAGCGATCGACTTCAAACACGGTCAGCTGGTAGAAAAACTGTTCAAGATGAAAAGTTATCAAAAGCTTTATATAATCTTTTACGGTTTGCCCGTGGCGAGTTGTCAAAATTCAGTGTCCCGCCATGGCACCGAAAGTTCTTCCAAGTTCACTGTAGATTATCCAGTGTGTTTCACACTTCTCATGTTTTGTCTGAGAATCCTCAAGACCTTCACAGTGTAGTCAATTCTTCATATACTGGAATATAGGACGTCATTAGCGGGCGTTTTCTAGCACAACATAGGGGACGCGGGAAGTGACGTGCAAGTCCTTCACGCGCTGTCCAAACTACACGAACGTTCTAAGTCGCGTGGAAGGGTCAGAGTCCGGCGACGGGACGGAGCTGCCGCACGCCCGACGCGCGCGGAGGTGCGAGGGCCCTCCAACGCTGCTTGCAGCTTTAATTAGGGCCCGAGCACCAAGCGGTGCGAGGACCCTATTGTAACTGTGTGGGGGAAAACGAGCAAGGGAGGAAAACGTGCAAGTACCCAAGAACCAAGAGGTGTACGGACCTCACAGTCCCCGAGCAGGTAGGCCTCGAAAAAATACGTCAAATGAAAAAAACCAGGCGACCAGGGGGCCAAAAACATAGTTGAAACTGAAGGAATTATTATTATTATTATTATTATTATTATTATTATTATTATTCTTCTCCTCCTTTTTATAAACAATGAATCGCTAATTTGGGGGCCTGAACATGCACGAAAACTCACCAAAATTTGCACAAAATTCAGACATGGCGAAAAATTACGTATTTTAAAGGTTTCGCAAATGGCCATGGCAAAATGGCTCTGTAGCGCCACCTAAACTCAGCCCCGGAACTGCGTTTTATGTACATGTACGAAATTCGGTGGGTTCGTGTATCTCTTCAGGACGAACAAAAAAGTCTCTTGGAGCGATGACCTAAACCCAACAGGAAGTCAGCCATATTGGATTTTTCACGCATTTTTGGCGATTTACAGGGGACGTAAATGAACGAACTAGTCCGAGGGGGTTCAAGCGATCGACGTCAAACTTGGTCAGCTGGTAGAGAAGGCCTCAATGATGAAAAGTTATTAAAAGTCTTGTTATTACTTTAACGGTTTGGCCGTGGCGAGCTGGCAAAGTTCAGTGTCTCGCCATGACTCGCCATCAAACAGGAAATTGTTAATAACTTGACTGTACGTGATCCAATCAGCACCAAACTTGACATGTCTGATGAGAGTCCCGCCCTGAAGACGTCTACATGTCAATATTCATTCAAAGTCATAGCGCCACCTGGTGGTGACAGGAAACTTTATGTTTTACGCTATGATGGCTCAAGACCAGCCAGTTGATCGGATCCACTTCAAATCTGGTCAGGAAAGCCAGAAGATGTTGGTGTTGGTCTGGAGCGAACGTTGTGAGTCTCCGTCAAAAGCTGTTGCCGTGGCGACGCAGACACTGTCGATTGAAATTTTTTTTACGCCATGAAAATTGAAAGTGCTGTAACTCCACTGTACAAGGTCCTATCTTCACCAAATTCATACAGTTTGATGACTGTCCGCCTCTGAAGACATGTACGTGGCCATTTTGAACCATAGTCATAGCGCCACCTACTGGCTAGAGGAGGTACATGTCTTCTTTCTTGGACGTCTCTCTCTCAGCAGGTTAACCACAGACACTTCAAATTTTAGCCAAACATTCTCAAGACGTGGTTGATGCAAAGTTATGAAGGGCTTGAGGTTTCGCCAAACGCTGTCACCGTGGCGACGCCTTGTTCGCCATGAAAATCGAACGTAATTTCGAAGCTTATGCATGCGTGCACACTCACCAAATTTGGCATGCACGTCAGGAGGCCTAAAATGAGTAATCTTATTTAGTTCACGGGTTTCGGTGGGCCAAAATGGCTCTATGGCGCCCCCTACAAAACTTTGACGAACTAGCCCCCGGTCTACGTTTTACCTACATGTACCAAATTCGGTATACATATGCGGGACCATAGGACCTACAAAAAAGCCTCTTGGAGCATTGACCAAAACCCAACAGGACGTCGGCCATATTGGATTTTTCACACATTTTTGGCGATTTACAGGGGACGTAAATGAACAAACTACTCCGAGGGGGTTCAAGCGATCGACTTCAAACTTGGTCAGCTGGTACAAACAATATCAAGGATGAAAAGTTATCAAAGGTTTGATATAATCTTTAACGGTTTGGGCGTGGCGAGCTGGTAAAGTTCAGTGTCTCGCCATGACTCGTCATCAAACAGGAAATTGTTAATTACTTGACTGTACGTGATCCAATCAGCACCAATCTTGACATGTTTGATGAGAGTTCCGCCCTGAAGACGTCTACATGTTAATATTCATTCAAAGTCATAGTGCCACCTAGTGGCAAGATGAAGTGCATGTTTTATTCTCAGACGTTTCTCTCTCTGCAGGTTGATCACAGACACCTCAAATTTGATCCAAACATTCCCACTACATGGATGATGCAAAGTTATGAAGCTCTTGACGTTTTCTCAGACGCTGTCACCATGGCAACGCTGTTCGCCATGGAACAGGAAATTGCTGTAACTTCAGTGTACATTATCCAATCTCTTTCAAACTTGTCACGCTTAATAAGAGTCCCGGCCTGAAGACATCTAGATGCCAATTAGTGACCACAGTCATTGCGCCACCTGGTGGCAACAGGAAGTAACACGTCTATGGCAATGATCATTTGATTTGCATGAAATTTTCACAGTGTAGTCAACACTTCATATACTGGAATACAGGATGTGATTAGTGACTGTTCTCTAGCGCCACATAGGGGACACAGGAAGTGACATGTAAGTCCTTCACGCGCTGTCCAAACTACATGAACGTTCTGAAAGCGCATGGAAGGGTCGGAGTCCAACAACGGGACGGAGCTGCCGCACGCCCCGACGCGCGCGGAGGTGCGAGGGCCCTTCAACGCTGCTTGCAGCTTTAATTATTATTATTCTTCTCCTCCTTTTTATAAACAATGAATCGCTAATTTGGGGGCCTGAACATGCACGAAAACTCACCAAAATTTGCACAAAATTCAGACATGGCGAAAAATTACGTATTTTAAAGGTTTCGCAAATGGCCATGGCAAAATGGCTCTGTAGCGCCACCTAAACTCAGCCCCGGAACTGCGTTTTATGTACATGTACGAAATTCGGTGGGTTCGTGTATCTCTTCAGGACGAACAAAAAAGTCTCTTGGAGCGATGACCTAAACCCAACAGGAAGTCAGCCATATTGGATTTTTCACGCATTTTTGGCGATTTACAGGGGACGTAAATGAACGAACTAGTCCGAGGGGGTTCAAGCGATCGACGTCAAACTTGGTCAGCTGGTAGAGAAGGCCTCAATGATGAAAAGTTATTAAAAGTCTTGTTATTACTTTAACGGTTTGGCCGTGGCGAGCTGGCAAAGTTCAGTGTCTCGCCATGACTCGCCATCAAACAGGAAATTGTTAATAACTTGACTGTACGTGATCCAATCAGCACCAAACTTGACATGTCTGATGAGAGTCCCGCCCTGAAGACGTCTACATGTCAATATTCATTCAAAGTCATAGCGCCACCTGGTGGTGACAGGAAACTTTTTGTTTTACGCTATGATGGCTCAAGACCAGCCAGTTGATCGGATCCACTTCAAATCTGGTCAGGAAAGCCAGAAGATGTTGGTGTTGGTCTGGAGCGAACGTTGTGAGTCTCCGTCAAAAGCTGTTGCCGTGGCGACGCAGACACTGTCGATTGAAATTTTTTTTACGCCATGAAAATTGAAAGTGCTGTAACTCCACTGTACAAGGTCCTATCTTCACCAAATTCATACAGTTTGATGACTGTCCGCCTCTGAAGACATGTACGTGGCCATTTTGAACCATAGTCATAGCGCCACCTACTGGCTAGAGGAGGTACATGTCTTCTTTCTTGGACGTCTCTCTCTCAGCAGGTTAACCACAGACACTTCAAATTTTAGCCAAACATTCTCAAGACGTGGTTGATGCAAAGTTATGAAGGGCTTGAGGTTTCGCCAAACGCTGTCACCGTGGCGACGCCTTGTTCGCCATGAAAATCGAACGTAATTTCGAAGCTTATGCATGCGTGCACACTCACCAAATTTGGCATGCACGTCAGGAGGCCTAAAATGAGTAATCTTATTTAGTTCACGGGTTTCGGTGGGCCAAAATGGCTCTATGGCGCCCCCTACAAAACTTTGACGAACTAGCCCCCGGTCTACGTTTTACCTACATGTACCAAATTCGGTATACATATGCGGGACCATAGGACCTACAAAAAAGCCTCTTGGAGCATTGACCAAAACCCAACAGGACGTCGGCCATATTGGATTTTTCACACATTTTTGGCGATTTACAGGGGACGTAAATGAACAAACTACTCCGAGGGGGTTCAAGCGATCGACTTCAAACTTGGTCAGCTGGTACAAACAATATCAAGGATGAAAAGTTATCAAAGGTTTGATATAATCTTTAACGGTTTGGGCGTGGCGAGCTGGTAAAGTTCAGTGTCTCGCCATGACTCGTCATCAAACAGGAAATTGTTAATTACTTGACTGTACGTGATCCAATCAGCACCAATCTTGACATGTTTGATGAGAGTTCCGCCCTGAAGACGTCTACATGTTAATATTCATTCAAAGTCATAGTGCCACCTAGTGGCAAGAGGAAGTGCATGTTTTATTCTCAGACGTTTCTCTCTCTGCAGGTTGATCACAGACACCTCAAATTTGATCCAAACATTCCCACTACATGGATGATGCAAAGTTATGAAGCTCTTGACGTTTTCTCAGACGCTGTCACCATGGCAACGCTGTTCGCCATGGAACAGGAAATTGCTGTAACTTCAGTGTACATTATCCAATCTCTTTCAAACTTGTCACGCTTAATAAGAGTCCCGGCCTGAAGACATCTAGATGCCAATTAGTGACCACAGTCATTGCGCCACCTGGTGGCAACAGGAAGTAACACGTCTATGGCAATGATCATTTGATTTGCATGAAATTTTCACAGTGTAGTCAACACTTCATATACTGGAATACAGGATGTGATTAGTGACTGTTCTCTAGCGCCACATAGGGGACACAGGAAGTGACATGTAAGTCCTTCACGCGCTGTCCAAACTACATGAACGTTCTGAAAGCGCATGGAAGGGTCGGAGTCCAACAACGGGACGGAGCTGCCGCACGCCCCGACGCGCGCGGAGGTGCGAGGGCCCTTCAACGCTGCTTGCAGCTTTAATTAGGGCCCGAGCACCAAGCGGTGCGAGGACCCTATTGTAACTGTGTGGGGGAAAACGAGCAAGGGAGGAAAACGTGCAAGTACCCAAGAAGCAAGAGGTGTACGGACCTCACAGGCCCCGAGCAGGTAGGCCTCGAAAAAATACGTCAAATGAAAAAAACCAGGCGACCAGGGGGCCAAAAACATAGTTGAAACTGAAGGAATTATTATTATTATTATTATTATTATTATTATTATTATTCTTGTTCTTATAAACAATGAATCGCTAATTTGGGGGCCTGAACATGCACAAAAACTCACCAAAATTTGCACAAAATTCAGACATGGCGAAAAATTACGTATTTTAAAGGTTTCGCAAATGGCCGTGGCAAAATGGCTCTGTAGCGCCACCTAAACTCAGCCCCGGAACTGCGTTTTATGTACATGTACGAAATTCGGTGGGTTCGTGTATCTCTTCAGGGCGAACAAAAAAGTCTCTTGGAGCGATGACCTAAACCCAACAGGAAGTCAGCCATATTGGATTTTTCACGCATTTTTGGCGATTTACAGGGGACGTAAATGAACGAACTAGTCCGAGGGGGTTCAAGTGATCGACTTCAAACTTGGTCAGCTGGTAGAGAAGGCGTCAACGATGAAAAGTTATCAAAGGTTTGATATAATCTTTAACGGTTTGGGCGTGGCGAGCTGGCAAAGTTCAGTGTCTCGCCATGACTCGCCATCAAACAGGAAATTGTTAATAACTTGACTGTACGTGATCCAATCAGCACCAAACTTGACATGTCTGATGAGAGTCCCGCCCCGAACACGTCTACGTGTCAATATTCATTCTAAGTCACAGCGCCACCTGGTGGTGACAGGAAACTTTATGTTTTACGCTATGATGGCTCAAGACCAGTCAGTTGATCGGATCCACTTCAAATTTGGTCAGGAAAGCCAGAAGATGTTGGTGTTGGTCTGGAGCGAACGCCGTGAGTCTCCGTCAAAAGCTGTTGGCGTGGCGACGCAGACACTGTCGATTGAAATTTTTTTTACGCCATCAAAATTGAAAGTGCTGTAACTCCACTGTACAAGGTCCTATCTTCACCAAATTCATACAGTTTGATGACTGTCCGGCTCTGAAGACATGTACGTGGCCATTTTGAACCATAGTCATAGCGCCACCTACTGGCTAGAGGAGGTACATGTCTTCTTTCTCGGACGTCTCTCTCTCAGCAGGTTAACCACAGACACTTCAAATTTTAGCCAAACATTCTCAAGACGTGGTTGATGCAAAGTTATGAAGGGCTTGAGGTTTCGCCAAACGCTGTCACCGTGGCGACGCCTTGTTCGCCATGAAAATCGAACGTAATTTCGAAGCTTATGCATGCGTGCACACTCACCAAATTTGGCATGCACGTCAGGAGGGCTAAAATGAGTAATCTTATTTAGTTCACGGGTTTCGGTGGGCCAAAATGGCTCTATGGCGCCCCCTACAAAACTTTGACGAACTAGCCCCCGGTCTACGTTTTACCTACATGTACCAAATTCGGTATACATATGCGGGACCATAGGACCTACAAAAAAGCCTCTTGGAGCATTGACCTAAACCCAACAAGACGTCGGCCATATTGGATTTTTCACACATTTTTGGCCATTTACAGGGGACGTAAATGAACGAACTACTCCGAGGGGGTTCAAGCGATCGACTTCAAACTGGGTCAGCTGGTATAAACAATATCAAGGATGAAAAGTTATCAAAGGTTTGATATAATCTTTAACGGTTTGGGCGTGGCGAGCTGGTAAAGTTCAGTGTGTCGCCATGACTCGCCATCAAACAGGAAATTGTTAATAACTTGACTGTACGTGATCCAATCAGCACCAATCTTGACATGTCTGATGAGAGTCCCGCCCTGAAGACGTCTACTTGTCAATATTCATTCAAAGTCATAGCGCCACCTAGTGGCAAGAGGAAGTGCATGTTTTATTCTCAGACGTTTCTCTCTCAGCAGGTTGATCACAGACACCTCAAATTTGATCCAAACATTCCCACTACATGGATGATGCAAAGTTATGAAGCTCTTGACGTTTTGTCAGACGCTGTCACCATGGCAACGCTGTTCGCCATGGAACAGGAAATTGCTGTAACTTCAGTGTACATTATCCAATCTCTTTCAAACTTGTCACGCTTAATAAGAGTCCCGGCCTGAAGACATCTAGATGCCAATTAGTGACCACAGTCATTGCGCCACCTGGTGGAAACAGGAAGTAACACGTCTATGGCAATGATCATTTGATTTGCATGAAATTTTCACAGTGTAGTCAACACTTCATATACTGGAATACAGGATGTGATTAGTGACTGTTCTCTAGCGCCACATAGAGGACGCAGGAAGTGACGTGTAAGTCCTTCACGCGCTGTCCAAACTACATGAAAATTCTGAAAGCGCATGGAAGGGTCGGAGTCCAGTAACGGGACGGAGCCACCGCACGCCCCGACGCGCGCAGAGGTGCGAGGGCCCTCCAACGCTGCTTGCAGCTTTAATTAGGGCCCGAGCACCAAGCGGTGCGAGGACCCTATTGTAACTGTGTGGGGGAAAACGAGCAAGGGAGGAAAACGTGCAAGTACCCAAGAACCAAGAGGTGTACGGACCTCACAGTCCCCGAGCAGGTAGGCCTCGAAAAAATACGTCAAATGAAAAAAACCAGGCGACCAGGGGGCCAAAAACATAGTTGAAACTGAAGGAATTATTATTATTATTATTATTATTCTTCTCCTCCTTTTTATAAACAATGAATCGCTAATTTGGGGGCCTGAACATGCACGAAAACTCACCAAAATTTGCACAAAATTCAGACATGGCGAAAAATTACGTATTTTAAAGGTTTCGCAAATGGCCGTGGCAAAATGGCTCTGTAGCGCCACCTAAACTCAGCCCCGGAACTGCGTTTTATGTACATGTACGAAATTCGGTGGGTTCGTGTATCTCTTCAGGACGAACAAAAAAGTCTCTTGGAGCGATGACCTAAACCCAACAGGAAGTCAGCCATATTGGATTTTTCACGCATTTTTGGCGATTTACAGGGGACGTAAATGAACGAACTAGTCCGAGGGGGTTCAAGCGATCGACTTCAAACTTGGTCAGCTGGTAGAGAAGGCATCAACGATGAAAAGTTATTAAAAGTCTTGTTATTACTTTAACGGTTTGGGCGTGGCGAGCTGGCAAAGTTCAGTGTCTCGCCATGACTCGCCATCAAACAGGAAATTGTTAATAACTTGACTGTACGTGATCCAATCAGCACCAAACTTGACATGTCTGATGAGAGTCCCACCCTGAACACGTTTACATGTCAATATTCATTCAAAGTCATAGCGCCACCTAGTGGCAAGAGGAAGTGCATGTTTTATTCTCGGACGTTTCTCTCTCAGCAGGTTGATCACAGACACCTCAAATTTGATCCAAACATTCCCACTACATGGATGATGCAAATTTATGAAGTTCGTGACGTTTCGTCAGACGCTGTCACCATGGTAACGCTGTTCGCCATGGAACAGGAAATTGCTGTAACTTCAGTGTACATTATCCAATCTCTTTCAAACTTGTCACGCTTGATAAGAGTCCCGGCCTGAAGACATCTAGATGCCAATTAGTGACCACAGTCATTGCGCCACCTGGTGGCAACAGGAAGTAACACGTCCATGGCAACGATCATTTGATTTGCACGAAATTTTCACAATGTAGTCAACACTTCATATACTGGAATACAGGACGTGATTAGTGACTGTTCTCTAGCGCCACATAGGGGGCGCAGGAAGTGACGTGTAAGTCCTTCACGCGCTGTCCAAACTACATGAACGTTCTGAAAGCGCATGGAAGGGTCGGAGTCCAGCAACGGGACGGAGCCGCCGCATGCCCCGACGCGCGCGGAGGTGCGAGGGCCCTTCAACGCTGCTTGCAGCTTTAATTATTATTATTATTTTCCTTGTACCGAAACAAACGCAAATTTGGGGGCCTGAACATGCACGAAAAGTCAGGAAAATTTGCACAAAATTCAGGAACGGTGAAAATTTTCGTATTTTATGGGTTTCGTAAACGGGCGTGAAAAGATGGCTCTATAGCGCCACCAAAACTCAGCCCCGGAACTGCGTATTATCTACATGTACGAAAGTTGTAGGGTATATGTATCGCTTCAAGACGCACAGAAAAGTCTCTTGGAGGTATGCCTTAAAACCAACAGGAAGTCGGCCATTTTGGATTTTATGTTGAAAAGTAGGGGTCGTAAATGAACGAACTAGTCCGAGGGGGTTGAAGCAATCGACTTCAAACTTGGTCAGCTGGTAGAAACAAAATCAAGGATGAAAAGTTATTAAAGGTTTTGTATAATCTTTAACGGTTTGGACGTGGCGAGCTTTCAAAATTTTGTGCCTCGCCGTCAAACAGGAAGTTGTTAATAACTTGACTGCAAGTGATCCAATATGCACCAAACTTCACATGTCTGATGAGAGTCCCGCCCCGAACACATCTACATGTCAATATTCATTCTAAATCACAGCGCCACCTAGTGGTGGCAGGAAACTTTATGTTTTGCGCTACGATGGCTCAAGACCAGCCAGTTGATCGGATCCACTTCAAATTTGGTCAGGAAAGCCTCAAGATGTTGATGTTGGTCTGGAGCGAACGCCATGACTCTCTGTCAAAAGCTGTTGCCGTGGCGACGCAGACAATGTCGATTGAAATTTTTTTTTCGCCATCAGAATTAAAAGTGCTGTAACTCCACTGTACAAGTTCCTATCTTCACCAAATTCATACAGTTTGATGACTGTCCAGCTCTGAAGACATGTACGTGGCAATTTTGAACCATAGTCATAGCGCCACTTACTGGCTGGAGGAGGTACATGTCTTCTTTCTCGGACGTCTCTCTCTCAGCAGGTTAACCACAGGCACCTCAAATTTGAGCCAAACATTCTCAAGATGTGGTTGATGCAAAGGTATGAAGGTCTTGAGGTTTCGCCAAACGCTGTCACTGTGGCGACGCCCTGTTCGCCATGAAACACGAATTTGATTTCCGAGCTTACACATGCGTGCACACTCACCAAATTTGGCATACACGTCAGGAGGCCTACAATGAATAATCTTATTGGGTTAACAGGTTTGGATGGGCCAAAATGGCTCTACGGCGCCCCCTACAAAACTTTGACGGACTAGCCCCCGGTGTACGTATTACCTACATCTACCAAATTCGCTATACTTATGCGGGACCATAGGACCTACAAAAAAGCCTCTTGGAGCGTTGACCTAAACCCAACAGGAAGTCGGCCATTTTGAATTAAGTGTCAAAATTTCAGCCATTTATAGGGGTCGTAAATGAGCGAACTAGTCCGAGGGGGTCAAAGCGATCGACTTCAAACTCGGTCAGCTGGTGGAAACACTATTCAAGATGAAAAGTTATCAAAAGCTTTATATAATCTTTTACGATTTACCCGTGGCGAGTTGTCAATGTTCAGTGTCCCGCCATGGCACCGAAAGTTCTTCTAAGTTCACTGTAGATTCTCCAGTGTGTTTCACACTTTTCATGTTTTGTCTGAAAAGCCTCAAGACCTTCACAGTGAAGTCAACACTTAATATACTGGAATACAGGACGTCATTAGCGGCCGTTTTCTAGCGCAACATGGGAGACGCGGGAAGTGACGTGCAAGTCCTTCACGCGCTGTTCAAACTACATGCACGTTCTGAGCCGCGTGGAAGGGTCGGAGTCCAGCGGCGGCGGGACGGAGCCGCCGCACGCCCTGACGAGCGCGGACGTGCGAGGGCCCTCCAACGCTGCTTGCAGCTTTAATTATTATTATTCTTCTCCTTTTTATAAACAATGAATCGCTAATTTGGGGGCCTGAACATGCACGAAAACTCACCAAAATTTGCACAAAATTCAGACATGGCGAAAAATTACGTATTTTAAAGGTTTCGCAAATGGCCGTGGCAAAATGGCTCTGTAGCGCCACCTAAACTCAGCCCCGGAACTGCGTTTTATGTACATGTACCAAATTCGGTGGGTTCGTGTATCTCTTCAGGACGAACAAAAAAGTCTCTTGGAGCGATGACCTAAACCCAACAGGAAGTCAGCCATATTGGATTTTTCACGCATTTTTGGCGATTTACAGGGGACGTAAATGAACGAACTAGTCCGAGGGGGTTCAAGCGATCGACTTCAAACTTGGTCAGCTGGTAGAGAAGGCATCAATGATGAAAAGTTATTAAAAGTCTTGTTATTACTTTAACGGTTTGGGCGTGGCGAGCTGGCAAAGTTCAGTGTCTCGCCATGACTCGCCATCAAACAGGAAATTGTTAATAACTTGACTGTACGTGATCCAATCAGCACCAAACTTGACATGTCTGATGAGAGTCCCGCCCTGAACACGTCTACGTGTCAATATTCATTCAAAGTCACAGCGCCACCTGGTGGTGACAGGAAACTTTATGTTTTACGCTATGATGGCTCAAGACCAGCCAGTTGATCGGATCCACTTCAAATTTGGTCAGGAAAGCCAGAAGATATTGGTGTTGGTCTGGAGCGAACGCCGTGAGTCTCCGTCAAAAGCTGTTGCCGTGGCGACGCAGACACTGTCGATTGAAATTTTTTTTACGCCATCAAAATTGAAAGTGCTGTAACTCCACTGTACAAGGTCCTATCTTCACCAAATTCATACAGTTTGATGACTGTCCGGCTCTGAAGACATGTACGTGGCCATTTTGAACCATAGTCATAGCGCCACCTACTGGCTAGAGGAGGTACATGTCTTCTTTCTCGGACGTCTCTCTCTCAGCAGGTTAACCACAGACACTTCAAATTTTAGCCAAACATTCTCAAGACGTGGTTGATGCAAAGTTATGAAGGGCTTGAGGTTTCGCCAAACGCTGTCACCGTGGCGACGCCTTGTTCGCCATGAAAATCGAACATAATTTCGAAGCTTATGCATGCGTGCACACTCACCAAATTTGGCATGCACGTCAGGAGGCCTAAAATGAGTAATCTTATTTAGCCAATGGATGTGCGTCTGTCCAAGGCTACAGCCTGTCCGTCCTTGGGAGCTGGATCTCTCCTTCACTGTGGTGCTCCCGGAGGTTTCTCTTTTCCCACTGGGTTTTTTGAGTTTTTCCTTCCCGAAGAAGGAGGGTCATAAAGGGCAGGTGATGCCTCGGACTGATCCATCGGACTGATCCACTGGCCTCATCGACTGCTGGACTCTTTATTAGATTGCTTGTTTGCTTACACTTGTTTATTTCAGTGAACTTTGTAAAGCACTATGAGACACTCTGTTGTGATATTGGGCTATACAAATAAAATTGAATTGAATTGAATTGAATTGAATAGTTCACGGGTTTCGGTGGGCCAAAATGGCTCTATGGCGCCCCCTACAAAACTTTGACGAACTAGCCCCCGGTCTACATTTTACCTACATGTACCAAATTCGGTATACATATGCGGAACCATAGGACCTACAAAAAAGCCTCTTGGAGCATTGACCAAAACCCAACAGGACGTCGGCCATATTGGATTTTTCACACATTTTTGGCAATTTACAGGGGACGTAAATGAACGAACTAGTCCGAGGGGGTTCAAGCGATCGACTTCAAACTTGGTCAGCTGGTACAAACAATATCAAGGATGAAAAGTTATCAAAGGTTTGATATAATCTTTAACGGTTTGGGCGTGGCGAGCTGGTAAAGTTCAGTGTCTCGCCATGACTCGCCATCAAACAGGAAATTGTTAATAACTTGACTGTACGTGATCCAATCAGCACCAATCTTGACATGTCTGATGAGAGTCCCGCCCTGAAGACGTCTACATGTCAATATTCATTCAAAGTCATAGCGCCACCTAGTGGCAAGAGGAAGTGCATGTTTTATTCTCAGACGTTTCTCTCTCAGCAGGTTGATCACAGACACCTCAAATTTGATCCAAACATTCCCACTACATGGATGATGCAAAGTTATGAAGCTCTTGACGTTTTGTCAGACGCTGTCACCATGGCAACGCTGTTCGCCATGGAACAGGAAATTGCTGTAACTTCAGTGTACATTATCCAATCTCTTTCAAACTTGTCACGCTTAATAAGAGTCCCGGCCTGAAGACATCTAGATGCCAATTAGTGACCACAGTCATTGCGCCACCTGGTGGCAACAGGAAGTAACACGTCTATGGCAATGATCATTTGATTTGCATGAAATTTTCACAGTGTAGTCAACACTTCATATACTGGAATACAGGATGTGATTAGTGACTGTTCTCTAGCGCCACATAGGGGACGCAGGAAGTGACGTGTAAGTCCTTCACGCGCTGTCCAAACTACATGAACGTTCTGAAAGCGCATGGAAGGGTCGGAGTCCAGTAACGGGACGGGGCCGCCGCACGCCCCGACGCGCGCGGAGGTGCGAGGGCCCTCCAACGCTGCTTGCAGCTTTAATTATTATTATATTTATTTGCAATCTTTGCAGGGGGAAACGGGGCACAAGGGATACTCGAAAACTCACCAAAATGTGCAAACATTTCATGAGTGGCGAAAAATTCGATATTTTGTGGGTGTCAAATATGGGCGTGCAGAAATGGCTCTATAGCGCCCCCTAAACGGCAGCCCCTCCCACCACTTTGAGCTAGAAACATGCAATTTGGTGAGCACGTGTATGACATCAACAAACAAATAAATAAATGTGTACACTATGGTGGTAATTTCAGCAGTATCTATATATTTTGTAAAGACTAAAAGGAGCAGATGTCCTTGTTTTAATATTTACAAAACATTTGTTTGTCCTTGAGACTTTTACAGGGATCTTTCCAAGGATCCACCTGCTGTAGAAAAGTTACATTTGAAAATATTATGCCTCAACAAATGTGTAATACGTTATGTTATGTTTTATACGTTTTATAGACTTGAAGCAAGCAAACAGTGGACAATTAACAGACAGATTGCCTTTTCATTCCGTTGAATCAAAGACTATGCTCAACCTCTGATGTTGTAAAACAACTTTGCATTCTCGGATTAAAAATAGATTCTCAAGAATGAATTAATCATATTGTGATACAGATTGTAAAACTAGCATGCACCACCCACATGCGCACAATAAAAATGATATTTGCAGAAATAAAAGAAGCATAGACGGATAGCAACTGACACCAAAATGTCACGTCTCAGGCAGGGTTGCAATCCTGTAAATAATTGTAATTTTCAATTTCCTGGGTGTTGATTGAGAAAGGTATTGGAGGCACATGTGAAGCTATATCTAACATGACTGGATTTTCAAAAACACTTTCCATATCCTTTCAGGATGATATTACAAGCAATGGCTAGATGCTAGAACTGGCAACAAATACGTATAGGTTTAAAGAAACATAGAGAACAATCTTCCTATTGATCTGATTAAAAAAGCACTGAACAACAACACTTCTTTACTGGTGCGCATGTTACTGCTTTCAAAGTCCATGTCGCAAAGTGAAACAACAACTTTTACTGATAAAAGACAAACAGATCTAGATAATGCTATTAAATGATCTGTACTTGTATAGCGCCTTTCTAGCATTTTAGACCACTCAAAGTGCTTTTATACTACATTTACATTCACACATCATTCAAAAGCCTGCTCAGAGGATCTCAGGGACCTACTGGTGATGTATGGATGAAGCAGCTCAGAGATGTGCCTGATCATGCAGGGCTCTATATGTAAAAACAAGAACATTAAAATGAATCCTGAATTTGATGGAAAGGAGGATGTGAGTTGATCTGTTGGACCTGGTTAGCAGCCTTGCAGCTGCGTTCTGGACCAATTGTAGGCAGTCGAGAGACGACTTGGTGAGGTAGGTGAAAAGGGAGTTACAATAGTCCAACCGGGATGATATAAAAGCATGAATAAACATCTGAAGCTCAGATTGTGAAACAATGGGCATACATTTAGCAATGTTTCTTTAATAAAAGAAGCATGTCCTGGTCAATGATCTGATGTGTTGATAAAAAAAAAACATGGCATGATCGAATATAACACACAGATTTCTAAGCTTGGATTGAACAGCTGAAGAGAGGAGGCCAATACACTGGGCAACCTTGGAGGCTACACTATCTGGGGCGATGATAAGGACCTCAGTCTTGTCTGTATTTAACTGTAAAAAGTTATTTGCCATCCAGTCCTTAATGGCAGACAGACATTTGTTTAAGACAGCCAGTTTGTCAGTCTCATCAGGTTTAAATGAGATACACAACTGGATGTCATCAGCATAGCAGATGGTCAAATAAATGTCAGTGGCACATGCTGCTGACAGTTAAAAGATGCCAAATCAACTCTGACTGGCATCATACATTAGAGTCTAGTGATAGTAACTTGGCTTTTCCAAGGTGTGTTCACAGGTTGTTGTTGTTGTTCACTTCCCATTAGTTTCTTCCATATTGATTTAATTACATTCTGCAGAGCTACAGACAGCTGTTGAACCATACTCCAGAGCTGTAGCACAGGCAGACTTCACCTCCAGAACACCAATGATCAGGTTATGTTTGTCCATTCACAGGTGAAAGTCGAATCAAAGAATTGACAAATGTCTTTTATTATTTATGTGGTGTTTTCTATTGCAAAGATTTAGCCATTCTGATGACATTCCACTTCCAATGTTCTACAAATGTTCCACCAAAACAAGTTTCCCATGACACTATTTTGCACTGTATCTGTATTCTGGGCCTGGTACCCACTGAGATTGGTTTAAAGAAATACAAAACAAGCCAAAGCATGTTCCCACTGTATCAGAATGATAATGGGTTGAGCCTGACCTTTCTACAGACACAGTGTGGAGAGAAGTTTGACTATGCAAGACTACCTTCATCCTGATACAGCCTGATACAATGGATGTATTGAGTCACCAAACACCTGTGTGACTGGGCCCGGAGATGATTACTGAAGCTGTGAGGTGAATAATTTGGGTGAAGGTGTTTTTGGTCCTCAGCTTGGCTGTATGGATGAGCACTACTAAGGTGGGCCAACAATTCTATCTAACTGTGATTTAGGTCATTTGAAACATCCATCAAGTAAAACGCCTTTCTGCGTGTTTAAGTGTTTTGCAATTTGCCAAATCATCAGGAGAAAATGTGGGGGAATTCACCCTGGTTATTTTCAATTAGCTATCAGACAAGGTTGAAAGAAACACCACAAGCAACAAACGCAGTGCAAATGCACTGACCAAACAGGTGTATAATTGACACTTGGATTGTGCTGTCATTTTTCTGGACATTTTTGATATAACACGATATAACAAAACACTTTCCATAAAGATCAGATCCAGATCAAACTCTTTAATTAAGAAAGAAACCCAACGATTCAAGAATTCAAAATTAAGGTGTAATAAGTACAGGACCTCACGCGGGGGCACCAATATAATGTAGTTGGTAAAGGCCTCCATTCGGGACACCATAACATGTAGCAATATACCTTGCATGGTAGCACCAATATAATGTAGCAGGCTGACTACCATTTAATTAATTAATTAAAAGCTCTCGTATCAATAGGGGCACCACCCCGTTATTGGAACGGGGAATTGATTTATTATTTTATTAGCACAAATGGCTTCAGGTATTTAACCTTAATAATTAAATATCAAACATTAACCATTAAACATTAGACAGTCTCAGTTCTAAATGTGTAAGTTCTCAGTGGCATTGATCCTCGTAGACCTTGTTATGAAGAAATATCCAGGCAGCGAAGTGGCGATTAATACACCTTTTATTAATAAATGCTAAATATCAACATAAAACACTAATGACTATAAAGGCAAATAAGACAGAAATGACACTAGACAGACAACAATCAAGACATAAGACTAACATTGCTGATAAAACTTTGGATTTGACGATAGTGAATTGAAACTGAATACGGATTTTACCGGAGAACGAGGGACCTGTCAGACTTTAAGAACGTTATAGTTAGAACCATAGAGGATTCACTGACTACTCTTCCTGCAGATTTAGATATATCTCAGAGCTACACTGACACCAACTTGTGAACTAGCACCAGCTGTTATACTTCACGTGGGCCGATGGTTCGGCAGCGATGCATCCAGCAGTGGTCCGCAGTCACACAGGCAGGGTCAGCTGTCAGCGTCCCTGGCAGGCTTCCAGGAGAAGGAGGGGAGAGAAGACCTCTCTCTGGAGGCTGAGACAGGAGGCTGGAGGGCCTTGGCGATGTTGGCTCAGTTCACTCGGCACCGTGGTTCAGGAACTTGAAGGTTCTGGTGGAGCAGGATGTGCTGGTTCTTGGCGGTGGCATCTGTCGGTCTGTTCAGACTACAGAACAGCCAGCAGCATTCAGTTCTTAATAGGAAGGTTGCTGGATCTGGCTCTGATGTTGACCTCAGCTTCAAACTCGTTTAAAGTTCACTAAGAAAAAGTGGTCGCTGGTCACACGCAACAGTTCAGAGTTATTAAAAGCGAGAGTTGTGGGATTGCAAGACTATCAAAAAGTACTTGGTTCTGGCTGGCGTTTTAGGTGGTATTTAAGAGGACTTTAAGAAAACTCCGTTATACTTTCAGTCATAGTGATCAGCTTATAACTTCAGAAGAACGGTCTACAGAAGTTTAACTTGAAGGTAGCAGGCAAAAAGATTATAAGTAACAAAAGAAAAACTTAGAAATAAAATAAAAATAAAATAAAATAAAAACAGCAAAACGGAAAGGACGAGGCTAAGCAATGACAGGAGGGAATACAGAGGTTTTATCTTCTGCATCTTAGGGGCGTGTTCTCATCTGACAGGGGAAACGCCTATGTCATCACTTAAAAGTTTTAAACGTACTAAATTAGATTTCTGTTTCATATTCACTATGTTCCAAATCCATTTTCATTCTTAACCTTGCATGGTATACAGAATCAAGATATTTCATCTCGAATACATATATTCATTAAGTCTTTACCAAAATGGCATGACACACAATGACCTAATCTTTAACATTCTCAAGTTTGCATTACCTTCCATTACTCTAATTATCATATTACACAAATTAAACAGACATGGATTGAATATACTGTTGGTTAGTTTCTAATTTATTAGACACAGATTATTAATTATATGGACTTCCTGAGTCTTCTCACCCATTGGTGAATGACAGTGTTTATCACAGGATTCGAAGCAGCATTCTTAAAAATTGTAACTTGTTACTTGGTCATTTGAATTCATGAATATGTGGGTTACACCATTAGACAAAAGAACACGTTAATTAGCATTAACTGATCTATGGGCACTTTGGACAGTTCCTTTAACCACATTTAAACTTATAGCAGAAATGAAAGAATGTTGATAAAGATTTCCATCCTTATGATCAGTCTGGCCTGAGCCTCAGGGGTCCACGTATGGAGGAGAGACCACGGGGTCTACTCAGGACAGGACTTGTCTGTCCTCATCCTCGGTTCAAAAGTTCAGGATGTATATGTCTATAAAAGCCCTTTGTTAACTTGTGGCAGTCACTGTGAGGCCTTTTACAACAGCACCTACCCAGAGGCAAGCTTTGGTTCCATCACTCCATCATTTGTCACTCATCAGTCTTTATATCGTTCATCACGTTATCATCTGGAACTCTTATACAATGGCTTCCTATTTTGGGGAAGTCAATTCAGGGTTAATTCACAGCCAGTTCACAGTTCACTGTTAAAGCATGTTAAAGCACCACCCCCCCCCCACCCCCTTCCTCAGTCACAGAACAGTCCAGGAGGTCATAGGGCACGTGAAGCAGCCACAAACTACAGGTTCGACGACTACAAAGGATTCAAGAATCCCCACATGAGCAAGCATCAGGTATTAAACAATAGTGGCAAGGAAAAACTCCCCATTAATGGGAATAAACCTCGAACAGAACCAGACTCAGAAGTAAGCAGTAGGAATCTGTCAGGGTCCCTGTTGGATGGGGGTTGGACAGAGAGAGATAATAATAATAACAGCAACTATATTACTGACAATGTGAAGTGTATAAGAGGTAAAAAAAAAAAAAAATCTTCGTAATCGTAAGAGAACTTTGGAGTTCTTTTGCTCACACTGCCATTATGATTTTGGTCTTTGGACAGAGTGGGGAGTCTTCATCTGAGTCATCTTCATCTAAAGTCACTAAAGGACTGGAAAGGTTGTCCTGGCCAGGCTACTGGCCAGCCTATATTCATATATTCAAAGGTAATTTTTATTTCTGATCAGTGAAATCATTCTATCAATTATAATCAATTTCTGAATGTTTCCCTCCTGCTTAATTACTGCAATAACCATCTGCAATTAAAGTAACTCTGGTGGACAGTAATTACATTTTTCTTCCTGTATGTTAGAAACTATAGGTTTGCAGTGTGTGCATCATCATAGATGTTCTTAAAGTTTGCTCTAGCATCTAAAATAACAGATCATTGGATCTTTATTCCCGACCACTAGGAAAATCCTAGCACCAAATCAAGTGCACACATCATTCAATGGAGAGCTGCTGTGGGCGTGGCTGGTGACTTTATCTAGCTCAGAGGGAGGCAGTTAGGACCAAGGCAAGTGTCCTCGCTACCAGCTTAAATAGTTCCCCTATGGGGTTATACCCTTGAAGGCAGAAAGACTCTGACACTTTAAAAGGGGAGCCCGTCCAGACCACCCATTTGGTGGTACACCTGGGATCTAGTAGTCCCTGTCCACTATTCATTTTTGTTACAGTAATAGCTTAATTGCTTTATTTTTGTTTCTACTAATCAGGTTTTAATTGGTGGTATACACACCTATATTTATTTTTTTCTGACACTACAGTCTTTTATGGCTTTTACAGCATGAACATTTTAAGATATGATAAACTTTCACTGATACCTAGTGACCTAGTGGAGAAATTTGGTCTCTCTGTACCCTTCTTGTGACACAACTAGCATTTTCAGCCCTTTTGTCAGTTCTTTTTTCTTCACCGGGCCCTAAGTATCCTGAAAGGACATTGTATATCTGTGTGTGTGTATGTGTAAATTTTCTCGACATTTACCAGTGCAACTTCAGCATTTGCATGCTGACCAGAATGCTGAAAGAGTGCAACCTGCAGTAATGAAGCTATTCCATTATGGGGATGAGCAGTGCTGAACAAACTGTTGCTATGGCGGCACCCTGTTTGGCTGTGGCTGCATTGGCTCGCAACAGTTACGGATATTTTGGGCAAAATGCGGCGCCTAGAATGCCAAAAATAATCAACACTTGCACTAAATTAGTATATGCTCGCTAGCACTTGCTGGAATTACGATCATCCAGTGACATTGGTTTCGTAGACACGACTACTCAGAAGTGTTAACATAGCCTGGGAGTGCTACGCTGGCAAGACCCAGCGGCCTACAGAAGACTGGACTCCCCTAGCAGCACAAGCCGACAGAGGAGCAAGCAAAGGCGGTGTGACCAGAGGCAGAAGCACGGCTGTCGGGGTGAGCTAACAGCTAAGCTAAAAGCTAACCCCTACAAAATGCCGCTTCCATCCATCTTCCTCTCCAACGTTCGCTCCCTGGAGAACAAAATAGATCATCTGCAGCTGGAATTAACATCAAAACGTGAGATGAGGAACTGCTGCACAATAATTCTGACAGAGACATGATTCAACTCATCAATCCTGAACAACGCTGTTATCATTGAGGGGCTTGCTACATTTCGTGCTGACAGGAGCTGTGCACTCAGCGATAGTCTCCAAAGGTGTCAGAGCAGGAATCGCTTGAGGCCCAACAGAGAACTTCAAGCTGCTTTGAAAACACCACCTGGCTCAGCTACCAGCCATAAAGTTTCATGAAGGACTTGGGAAGAGAAATCACAAATGTCAGCAGTCACGATGTCCAGAAATATCTCAGAGGGAACATCAGAAACGCATCTAAAGCTTTGGCCAGAACTGATCTTTGCATGGAAGATGGGGGAAATACATCCAGAGAGTGTATGCACTAAGCCGAGCTGGACTGTTTTCCCTGTTGGCCTCTGGAAAGAGGTTCTGCAGCATTTGGTGTAGGACCACCAGGTTCTGCAACAGCTTTTTCCCCCAGGCCATCAGACTGCTGAACTCTTAAATGGGCAGTATACTCACTCTTACTACCTCAGTTTTGCACTACTGTTATATTGCAACGAAATTTCGTTCTGTATACACTTCTTGCATATCTGAATGACAAAGTTGTGTTAAGTCTAAGTCTAAGTCTAAACAGGAACAACAAGGCAGAGAGCTTCATTGAGTCATCTGTGGAAGTACTTTGGCAAGTATCATGTGAGGTAGTTTTTTTTGTTTGTATGGAAGTTCAAGATAAAAGAAAAACATTTCAAATTGGATAAAGTGCAGTATGGTTATTTTAAATGTTTTCTTAATGGAATTTACAGAACAATTACAGTATTGTCATATAGATAAAAAAAATTTTGGCCATATCGCCAACCCCTAATCGAAATTAGCAAGCACTTACTTACGCTATAGATATGAATTAGAAAATAAAAGAACAGAGGCAAAAGCTACTTTCCAGTGCATTTTCATTGATAATAAAACATTTTTAAAAAAACGTTTTGTTCAATTTCCTCATGTTGAGAAGTTTGACGAGATACAAGCTAAAGCTAAAGAACATAGTGGAAAAAGCTCACTTCTGCTGACTTCAGGGAGTATACAGGAAGCAGAAAATAGGCGATGAGCAATTTCACCATGTTTTACAGACAGGCAGGAGAAATAGACTAAGTAAGAGAACAAGAGGGAGAGAGAGACTCTTAATCCACTAAAAAAAATGGTCAGACATTTGGTTCTTAGGCTGGGTGCTTGAAAGAGAAAGATACAGAGTCCAAACTGTGCACAACCACAAAATGAAAAATAAGGCAATTTCAGTTTTACTGAGCAGAATCCACTTCTTACTGAGTATACAGTACACATGAACATTTTAGCACTGAACTTCAGTCATATTCCTATTATCAGTACTGTAGTTTCTATCATCACTTTGGTTGTTGTTTGTTTCCCTCTCTCTCTCTCTCTCTCTCTCTAACCCACACCCAACACAGGCCCCGACAGAAAGCCGCCTACCTCTGAGCCTAGTTCTGTTCGAGGTTTCTTCTACCTGATGCTTGTTCATTTCTTAAATCCTTCATTTTGAATTCTAGAATTGTTGGGTCTCTCTCTCAATTAAAGAGTTTGATCTAGAACTCTCTTTATGGAAAGTGTCTTGAGATAACACTGTTAAGAATTGGTGCTATATAAAGATTGATTGATTGATTGATTGATTGATCAAACTTTAAACATCAACTTTTTTTACATGCTTAAATCTATGACCTACCACCATCCTATGCTTTAACAAATACTGCATAAATCAGCTTATTTCCATTGACAAGTGTTCCACTGCTGGGTACATGCTAAAGACAAATACATGCCCATCACATAAATCATGATTTAAACTACTGCATCAGTCTGGATCAGCTACCTCTCATACCACAGTAATATTCTCCATACAAGTCATATTATCTTGTCTTGTGACATTCATTAAGTAACATGCTGCGTTTCCTCCTTTTCTCAATTGGGTTTAATTGACTGCTTTTAAAAGCCAAGTCAGTTCTTCCATTAGAACATAAGCCAGACAGCTAAACGTGTCAGGGAATGAAAAATGTTGGGCTCCACCAGAAAACGGTGAGCACTGCATGTTTCTCTGTCTTTTGAACAAAGGGCTCCCTCTCTGAACTCAATTTTCCAGAGTCCTTTAGTTTCACACCCCTGAGGGTCCAGCTGACTGCCAGATAATGACCAGATAATGGACAGAGCAGATGACGACTACAGCATCTCTGACTGCAGTTCAGAATATAGTCATACTCCATCTGACATTGACAGTGAATCTGAATGCCTCTCTGCCCCTGTACTGACAGGATGAAAGTTACCTTACCTTTCCTGTAGTTACACAGGCACATTTGAATTTGTTAGCAACAGCAACAAATTCATTTGAGCACTCAGTAATAGGCAGAGATTACTGAAGAAATGCCTAAAATCTGATTGGACTCAACACCACTGTCCAACTCTGCAGGTACAGTTGGACCTGCAACTCTCCTCTGGACCCCAGAGGGTCCAGCTTGGCGCTCTCTGACTTCTCCTCTGGATCCCTGAGGGTCCAGCTGAGCCCTCATTCCAGGGGAGGATCCAGCTCTGTTTCACCTTGGGCACAGCTGGAGACCAGTTCAGTGCTGCACCTCATCTCACCAGGACCCCTGAGAGTCAATTTACAGGCCTGCAGCTTACTCCTCCAGCCCCAGCCTCAGTGTGGCCTGTACCAGAGCAGGCTACCCTTTTCATGGCAGCGGGAGCCCTGCCTGAACCAAGTTTCTCAGCACCAAGTCTGCCAAGGAACAAGGAACAAAGAAGCAACCAGATTCCTCCAGCCTGCAACCAGGACAGCAAAGATAAGAACCACAGTCCTTCCAGCCTGGCTCACATAGACACAGGGTCTTGCATGCAACTAACCATCCTTTCCTAACATGGCACCTTTATCCTACACAATCAAACAAGCAGTTTTACAAATAGGCCTCCTGAATTGTGTAACAGCTACAGCACATGGCTTTCCTTTGTCTGCCTCTGACCCACACACCAGGGGTCTGGTAGCCATTTTGTAGGGAATCACCATATGTTCTCCACATTTTTGTAGTACTCCATGTTACATTCCTTTGCATATTCATATGTACACACCCCTTCACACACACACACACACACACACACACACACACACACACACACACACACACACACACACACACACACACACACACACACACCCACACCCACACTTGATAGTCTTGATAGTCAGCCAAAGAGCAGCGTGCTGCTCGCCCACGCAGCCATGCATCTTCTTATCCCATTGGGCTATTAATGACCAACATCGCTAAATGAGCTGCATGTTATGGGGGTTCACTGAGGGTTGCATGTTATGGGGGTTTACAAATTACTCCACACAGGAAGTTAAAATGCTTAAAACCTGCACACAAAACTGCAGCTGTTAGTAAATTACATTATGTATCACATCTAAATCATATTCCTCAATATGACAATGACTGTCTTGACATAAACATCCCATCACTTCATTACCATTATGTTTTTGAAAAAATACACAGAATGCATCTGAAGTAATGGTTGCAAATATCCAAGGGGCTAAGAGGAAAGCAGAACACCTGTATGGTATGGTGCTCCTCTGAGTTTTATTATTGTTTGTTGTCAGGAGCCAGACAGGTTTGATCCACAATGCTTTTATCTCAGATGTGAATAGTCACAAGATTAACCCTAGAACACTGTTCAGACGTGTTGTTCTTCGGGCCACCCACTCCTGGGACATGTGAGCGTTGTCCGGTGAAGCCACAGTCTCCCTGCATCACTGACAACTGTGTGAATGATAACAAATAATGGAGTTGGGAACCACAATCGCGTGGGTGAAAATCACCCAACGTGTTCTAGGGTTAATGTTAATTAATGATTTGAGGACATTTTAATTAAAATACACGGGAAGTGGAGCGAACAAAAAGTAATTGAAAGGTGGCTTGTTGGATTCTTAGCAGCAATATGATTAAGATTATCATGCTGGGGAGAGCAATGGACGAGATTGCGAGATAAATTACATTGGTTGATTGAACAATGTGATTTTTTAGTATTCTTTATATTCCTTCTATAGGGACTTTTTCTCTCTAAACAAGCGTGAAATTAAAAACAGGTGTGGTGTTTACGATGTAGATGATGAAGATAGATAATTACAGGCCTATGTATGTTAGATAAAATAGAGTACAAACACTGTATAAATATATATAATATATATATAATAAGCTATAAATACATACAGTGGTCCCTCGTTTACTGTGGGGGTTACGTTCTAAAAATAACCCGCAATAGGCGAAATCCGCGAAGTAGTTTTTCTCAGACAGGCATTAACATTTTCTTCTTGTTTGTTTCTCTTGCAAACAGGCAGCACTTAAAAGTCACACTGCTAGCGATTGAACATTTATGTAAATTTGGCAAGCCGAACGCATTCTGTACTGTACAGAGACACGGCACGGAGGAGATTGACGTTGGTCTACAGTCCCTTAGCCAATCAGGACGCAGAACACAATGCGTGTTCATACACTGTAAAAAAAAAAAGCATGCAAAATCCGCGAAACAGCGAGGCCGCGAAAGGTGAACCGCGTTATAGTGAGGGACTACTGTGTATCGATTATTCATATGAATTATGGGTTGTCTGTCATCAGTGGGTTTCAACCACAACAGGAATCCAAACACGAATGTCCCTGTTTAGAAAAGGCATTTTATAGCCTGTGATTATATTCAGAATCAGAATCAGAATCAGAATTACTTTAATAATCCCCAGGGGGAAATTGCTTTTTGTTACACACAGCTCCAAAAGAATAACAATAAACTTCAAACACGAAAGTAATAATAATGATAATAATAATAATAACCATATTAATCTTGTATTTCAAAGAATATGTTGCTGATGATATTATATATATACATGTGCCACAGCCGCCAGGAATAGAAAGGATGAGATCGATTTCAGTTTGTACACATTAACAAAGAGTCCTCCATGCACACAAATGTTAGACATGCAGTTCCAAACGGTTCAGTACTTGGACCAATATTGTTCATTTTATACATGCTTCCTCTGGGTTACACAATCCGCAAACACAAAGAAACTTTCAGTACCCTCTTACATCTTTAATCCAAAATAAATGATAAAAGGAACTACCTAAAACCACAAACAGACCACTGTTGATTTTTACATAATCAAAAAACAATAAAACAAAGTAAAAATGTGCATTTTTTCAATTTTGTTAATATACGTATACCTCAAAGTATACAAAGGCTTGGCTTCAGAAAATGTCCTAGAAGATACGGAGAGTGGCCATCCCAGTTGCTAGACTTGAATCCCAATAGAAAATCTCTGGTGGGATTTGCAGAAGGCAGTTGCAGTTTCCGCAAGTGCATCTCTCTCTGAATCAACACTTTACAGGGCCTGCATTAGCTCACATAGGCTATTTCAATCATGCATAAACTGCCAATTAAAAGCAATTAATACACAGAGCAGTCTTTTGACACTGTATCTCTTAACCTAAGGCCTTTTGCTTTGTTGAATAAATTATCAGCCAAAGTTTTTTGTTTGCATAGTGTTGTTCGTAGACTTGAGGTCTGCTAAATGCATAGCTGTACACACTTGTTTTGCAAATCTGCATGATTTTGGAAATCTGCAGCCTTGGTAATGCCTGAGTTCATAGAAAACACTAATACACTACAACAATGATAACCATCAGGTGATCCAAAAGGTTTGCGGCTTCAGTGGTTGCTGAGTTGTTCATGGAGGCTATGGAGAAGAACTTTCAGATGGCTTCAAGGAAGTTCTGGCAAACCGTTTGGTGGCTGAGGAAGGGAAAGCAGGGCTTGGCTCAGGCTGTATTCAGCCTGCTGACACAGACTGGGGATATCATCAGGCGGTGGAAAGAGCACTTTGAGGAAATCCTGAACCCGATCAACACGTCCTTTGTGGAGGAGGCAGAGTCTTAAGACTCAGGGGAAGCCTCACCTATATCCCTGGCAGAGGTCTCTGAGGTAGTTATGAAGCTTCTCGGTGGCAAGGCACCAGGGGTGGACGAAATTCGCCCTGAGATGCTGAAGGCTCTGGACATTGTTGGGCTGTCGTGGTTGACATGGTTCAATGTCATATGGAGGTTGGGTACAGTGCCTGTGGATTGGCAGACCAGGGTGGTGGTCCCCATTTTCAAAAAAGGGAACTGGAGGGTGTGCTCCAATTATCAGGGTATGACACTGCTCAGCCTTTCCAGGAAAGTCCACTCCAGGGTGCTGGAAAGGAGGCTCTGCCCGACTGTCGACCTCAGATTAAAGAGGAACAATGCGGATTCCGTCCTGGTTGTGCAACAGTGGACCAGCTCTTTACCCTTGTGGGGTTATTGGAGGGGTTATGGGAGTTTGCCCATCCAGTCTACATGTGCTTTGTATATTTGGAAAAACCACGAGGGGGGCGTACTGTGGGAGTATGGGGTACCACGTTCGTTGCTACGAACCATCCGGTCCTTCTAGAATCAAAATGAGAGCTGTGTCTGCATTCTTGGCACAAAGTCAAGCACGTTCTCAGTGGGTGTTGGACGCCACCAAGGCAGCCCTTTGTCACCGATCCTGTTTGTGATATTCATGGACAGGATTTCAAGCAGCCGAGGTGAGGAGAGCGTCCGGTTTGGAGAACTCAGAATTGCATCTCTGCTTTTTCGGAGACGATGTGGCTCTGTTGGCTTCCTTAGACCGTGACCTTCAGCATGCACTGGGGCAGTTGGCCTCTTAGTCTAAGGCCAAGGTTCTCTGTTGGAAATTGTGGATTGACGGTGGATTGCCCCCTCTGTGTTGGGAACGAGTTGGAGCGAGTGGGGGATTTTTAGGTCAGGGTCCACTGAGGTAAATGAAAATGAAAAGTTCAACATGTCGGACTATAAGCCACTCAACAATAGTTGCAATTTTATTTCGGGATTAAAATCAATCAAAACTATCAAAAGCGGAGTTTCAGTAATGCTAATAAGGAACCAAGCTTTAGTTTAAAACATGATACAACAGCAATACCTGTCTCAAATTCTACATTGTGTAGACACAATACTTACACAAGACTTGTACATAAACACATAATTTACAGGCTACATCCCAGATGTGAAGGTTTCCTGCAATATTATCTTGTTACAAAAAATTGTGGTTTTGTACCCCTTTATATTATTCTGTGCACAAGAGACCAACTGTTTTGTTACACTTGCAGAAACTAACTTTTCTAAGCAGAAATGTATAGTGTAAACGATCAGTTTGTTAGACACAAATAAGAAGAAAAAGAAGCCAGGATCATTATAGGTAGTGCATAGACAGGCGGAATGTCAGACTCCCTCTCTTTCATTTTGTTTTAAGAGCATGACCTATTTCTTTCTCTGACTCCCCTGTACATTTTGTCTTCTTTCCCCTGGTACATTTCTGTGCCTTTACATAACAGAAGCCTCAGAAGGAATAGGAGTTTTCATTCTGGATTTGCTTTTCAATTAAAATTCCTCTCTTGCCAGGAGGAAAAGCAGTTCAGCTCTTATACAATCCTCCTCCAAACACTGGGGCTATGTGGCAGAGGAAAGAGACAGACAGAGAGTGAAAAGAGGGAAGAGAGACAGGCAGGAATGAAAGGAGGGCAGGAGGGACATTCCTTACAAGGGTCTGGCACCATCTGACCCAGTGAGTTGCTTTACTTTATCAGGATACCGAGTGGGAGGGAAGCAGGGTGCTTCCGTCTCCATTCACACACTCACTTCACAGACACAGCCACTCTGTCACCCAATGCCTCCACAAAGCTGTTATAATCTCTCCAGTTGGTCCAGAACGCTGCTGCTCGTGTTCTGACGAGAACTAAAAGAAGAGACCACATTTCTCCTGTACTGGCTTCTCTTCATTGGCTTCCAGTAAAATCTAGAATAGAGTTTAAAATCCTTCTCCTCACCTACAAGGCTCTTAAGGGTCAGGCCCCATCATATCTTAAAGAGCTTATAGTACCGTACTACCCCACTAGAGCACTGCGCTCCCAGAATGCAGGTCTACTGGTGGTTCCCAAAGTCTCCAAAAGTAGTTCAGGAGGCAGAGCTTTCAGCTATCAGGCTCCTCTCCTGTGGAATCTCCTTCCAGTTTGGGTGCGGGGGGCAGACACCCTCTCTACATTTAAGAGTAGACTAAAAACCTTCCTTTTTGACAAAGCATATATTTAAGGGCTGGATCAGGCCTTAGACCAGCCCCTAGTTATGCTGCTATAGGCTCAGACTGCCAGGGGACTCCTATGGTGCACTGAGCTCCTCTATTCTCTATCCTCCTCTTCCTCTCCATTGTTATGTCTCATGTCAGCCAAATGTCTGCCTCTAACTTGTTATCTTCCCCGGAGCGTTTCTGTACTTTCTCATCTCTCAGGTTCCTGTGGATCCTGTGGATCCTGGTCCTGGCCCTGCTGATGTGGTTCTCTGGTTCCTGTGGGTCCTGGACCCGGTCCCGCTGATGTGGTTCTCTGGTTCCTGTGGATCCTGGTCCTGGTTCTGCTGATGTGGTTCCCTGGTTCCTATGGATCCTGGTCCTGGTTCTGCTGATGTGGTTCCCTGGTTCCTGTGGATCCTGGTCCTGGCCCCGCTGATGTGGTTCTCCACCAGCCAATGGATGTGCGTCTGTCCAAGGCTACAGCCTGTCCGTCCTTGGGAGCTGGATCTCTCCTTCACTGTGGTGCTCCTGGAGGTTTCTCTTTTCCCACTGGGTTTTTTGAGTTTTTCCTTCCCGAAGAAGGAGGGTCATAAAGGGCAGGTGATGCCTCGGACTGATCCACCGGACTGATCCATTGGCCTCATCGACTGCTGGACTCTTTATTAGATTGTTTGTTCGCTTACACTTGTTTATTTCAGTGAACTTTGTAAAGCACTATGAGACACTCTGTTGTGATATTGGGCTATACAAATAAAATTGAATTGAATTGAATTGAATTGAATAATCATAGCAGATTCATTACAGAAGCTGAAGTTTCTACCGAAAAGGATGGAATCAAAAGGCAACTGGAACTGCAGAGAAACTTTGATAAGCTAACAACAGAGAAGTTACATGTAATGCACAGGGACATGGCTACCAACTGTTGAATATATCTTTGACAGATGTGAACATGACATTTTTCATAAGGCAATCTGGCACTCAAATCACCGCACACTCACTTACAAAAGTGCATACGCAGACAAAAGTGCATACATAGACTCACTGTTTATCTGCAGTAGCCTATGTAATCACTAGCTGCATGCATAACTGTAATATGGGGCAAACTCCATTTAAAGATGAGGAAAGAATCAAGGGAAGAAAGGCTGCAAAAATTTCAATGCATCTTTCCTAGGAACTAGGAAAATGCCTGCAACAGTTTGTCTTGGGATGTATGAGAATAAGGTGGAGTAGCTCTGCTGCAAGGAAATGAGGAGACAAAGGCATACTATATGCCTTCTACTCTCAAACATATACAGCTGTATGGGGCGGCTATGGCTCAGTGGTAGAGTGGGTCGTCCTCAATCAGAAGGTCGGGGGTTCGATCTCCAGCTCCTATGGGTCAACATGTCGAAATGTCCTTGGGCAAGACACTGTTGGGCCTCACCACATGGTGAAGACCACATGTTTCTTTGTCTGTGGAACTACGGACTCCCTCCCTGAACTCCATTCCCCAGGTCCCCAAGTTTCACAGATAGGTGTGAAATCACCCCTGGACCCAGCTCCACAGCCACCATTGGCCAGAGTGGGACACATGATTTTACAACCTCAGGCCAACAAAACCAAGTCACCCCCACTGAACTCTCTCTTTTCCATCGTCTCTCCTGAAGAGGAGAGACGCCTCTCTCCTGATCTCCCACCTGAAGAGAGAGATCCTCTCTCTTCCAGCCCTGGACCCCGGAGGGTCAACTGAGCTAAGCTCAGTGTTCTCTGCCTCAGTGTGGCCTGTACAAGAGCAGGCCACCTCTTTCATGGTAGTGACACAAGGTCCTGCCTGAACTAAGCAGATCAGCGCCAGCAGGTACGACCCAGAGTCTGCCAGCTGATAACCCGAGCAACAGGAGCACACCAGCAAGTTAGCCCCAAGCTGCTAACTGGCCAGGACCAAAGGAGCGACTGGATTCCTCCAGCCTGCAACCACACAGCAAAGGACACAGAACCAAACCTTTCCCCCAGCAACAAGCTGGGAAAGCAGCTCACCTCAAGGACTCTTCTTCTCCCCCTTTAAGGACTGGTAACAAACTCTAACTGGGCATAATTAGCACAGCATTACTGCATACATGGTTTACCCTTGTTAATGTATTGATTTGCTTTAATGTTCATTGAGTTTGGTTATTGTGATGTGTTGTAATTTACTGTGCAGCCATTAAGTTTAGTTGATGTTAGTTTGTTCATAGACACAGGGTCTACATGCAACTAACCATCCTTTCTTAACCTGGCACCTTTATCTACACACTCACACACACAGTTTACAACAGGCCTAGACTGAGGGACAAAGCTAAGCTAACAGCTACAGCACTTAGCTTTCTTTGTTTCCTCTGCCCCACACCCCAGGGGGTCTGGCCATCACTATTTGGGCTCTCCCCCACCTTTGTGGTCCAACCTCACATTCCTCAGCCTAATCACACACACACACACACACACACACACACACACACACACACACACACACACACTCTCCCTATGGTTTGTTAGTTAGACACTTAGTTAGATTGTTTGATTGAATTTGTTCTGTTTTAATAAATGTTTTAATACCTGCTGTCTTCTTTAATGTTGTACAAGGGTGAATACTGCCAACCTCTACACTGTCAAGAACTCCAAAATCCTTCAGCTGTACTTGCAAACAAGTACAAATGGTGCATCTAGCTATCAATGTGGTAATTTTGGTAGTAATTATTAAATGAATTATAAAACATAATTCCAAATTGATAGTTTAGTAATTTATGAGACTAAATCAATTAAAACGGCTATCTTTTCCTCGTTTTTCGAGGTGGTACCCCAATCGAGGTGGACTTTATTCAAAGTTCCATTAATTTTAATAATTATTAATTATCTTTGATAATTATTAATTATTTTTGATAGCCAAATTGAATTTACCTCTTGTTAAACCCCAACAACACCGAACCCCAACTTGCTCCTGAAGCATGGCTTCAGTGTGTGAATGTGTGAATGAGGATGTCATGTAAAAGCACTTTGAGTAGTTGAAATGCTATACAAAAGTGACCATGGGCAAAATACTGAGCCTCCAATTGCACTGAAACTGCCCTTTGTTGTGAGTTGCTTGGCAACCTACCATCATCATATGACTGACTTGTGAATGAGTGAATATGAATGTAATGTTTAAGTGCTTTGAATAGTTGAAAAAAAGATGCTATACAAGTACAGTCCATTTATCTGCCCACTTCTTCTGCTACCTCCTTCAGTTCCTTCTGGGGGAACTGATATCCTTGTTGATCTCATGTTCCAAGTTATCCTCAATTATGAACAAACCCTCTTCCCTGCCCAAAAGGGTCCTTCAGCAGAAAACCATGGCCCAATACACAGGATTCTCATCCTGACCTTTTCACATCGATGGCTATAATTTGCCCAAGAGCTAGCTAGAGAACACAGGTCAGAGAGACCATTTTTGGATACTAAAATTATTATTATTTTTTTAATCTTTAGCTTGGTCGTGTGGGTTTTAAGCTTGTACCATATTACCATATTCTTAGATCGATATTCAATATGTCAAATCAGGAGAGAAATCGAGTAGCTTTAAACTTAAAATGAAGCAAAAAAGGGTAAATAATGGAATATTAATATAGCCCTCTATCGCATGCTATTTGGCTTTTGTAAATTGCCTATATCGATCTTTCTGATCTTGTTATTTAGAAATGCCGTTATTGCTGTAAAGTATAGGCTGTATTATATGTGTGTATAGTATAGGCTTGGACTGAAAAGTAAAATACCACTCATTTTTTTTGATGCACTACTGCATCCCCTGCATCATCGGTGCTCACCTGAGATACATGCTGCAGATGTCGGATAGCTGATGCTTTGGGATAGGCATCGGTGGAGAGGGCCTGACTTGTTTGAAAGGTCTTACTGTGTTTGTGTACTGGCAGAAATAATGGCTGCCATTGCTGCTTATTGATCAGATGCCCATTCCTTCTAGTGACACAGTCATTTATTAGTCTCTTTTTTGATTTATGGAGTTGCTTATCTTCTACACTGTAAGAAATGACCATGACATTTACATAAAAACAATGTAAAATCCCTACAGAAAAGTACTGTAAACCTAAAAACTGATATTTTTTGTTGAAATCACAATGAACATTTGTAAAGTATTAAACAGAATGTTTTTGTTATATTTACAACAACATTATGTGATTATAATCAAATTTATTTGTTAAAACTACAAATATTGGTAACAAAAACAGAGAAATACTGTAATACTCATAACAAAGCAATTTTGTTAATTTGACATGCAAATATTGTAAATACTATAGTTTTAGCCGGTTGTTTATAAAAATAAAAAAAATATATGTAAGTTACTTTACAAGTTTATGCTGTAGGCACACTTTTAACATGATTCATTAAACGATGCAAATTGAAGTAGGCCTATAATGTTTTCACAAAAAATTTCATTGTGAACCTGAGAGGTTGCCTATGTAAAAAAAAAATACAATTATAATAACATTGTTTTTATAATTTAAGCTATTTGTAGCCTATTGAGTGTGTAGCCTATAAGAAATTGAAATTATTTATAGGCTATTTGCAAAGTAACACTTCTGTTCAGTCCTAATCCTTGTATGCTTTATGTTTCTTTTAGTCGTTAAATTTTATTGTTTTAATGTGCCTCCTCTAACCACAGACTTGTACTTGTTCCCTCATTGTGCACTGAGTCCGCCTAATTTTGATTTTAATTTAGAATTTAAAAGTGCGCAGCTGAAGCTCGTCTCTGATTGGATAATGATGTGAGGGTGAGAGAAGCACAAGCTCCTCGTTCACGGCTGCAGCTGACGTCACTAACGAGCGAGCCAGCGCAGCGCCGTCCACAGAGCAGAAAACACAGCAGCAGAGCAGAAATTTTCGGAGCGTTTTTTCATTTTAAAAGTTTTTCGGACTACAATTTTAACAAGTTTGTTGGAAGGTCTGTGACCGTTCAATCGGGAAATTGCAAGTTTGCAGGGTAAGCTTCAGCTTTTTCGAGACCAAACGAAAATTTTCGCTGAAAGCACATGGTGCTGTAGGTCAATGTGTGATAACTTAGTTCAGCTGAAAAGCACAGGCAAACACTTGAAATCCTAAAAATGATCACCTGCGTCTTTTGTAAAAAGAAATGGCTACATTAAGAGGATATGTACTACATTGCAGAGTGCATAGCAATGAATCTCGTTGTCTTTTCAAATGTGTTGGCGCCAACTGTAGTAAAACATTTGCCACTTACTCAGCTTTCAAGGGCCATTTTTATCGTGTGCACAATGCACCTGCACTGCAAGCTGTTCCTAAAGCTGTTGTTGCGGATTTAAAATGCACTATTTCATTATGTGTCCGCCATTTTCACACAGTGAAAGAGCTAGTGTCTCACTTAAATGATCATATTGGAGAGGGCAGGTCCGTGTCATGTCCAGTAAGTGGTTGTAAGCACGTGTTTACAAAAAAGTCATCATTTACTTCTCACATGTGTAGGAAGCATAAAGCATGCTCCCCTGATAGTATTGATGTCATGTACAGGGAATCTCGCCTTCAGCCTCCAAATGTCATTGCCAGTACAGAAGAATCAGAAAACACACACGAAGCCATGTCAATAGCTAGTGCAGCCAGTGATATGCCAGAGAATGAAAGTCAGTCTTATCTCAGAAACGTGTCTGTTTTACCTTAAACTGCAAGGACAGCTGCTTATTCCTGCCTCTACTATACAGACTATTGTTGAGGAAATGCAAAATGTGCACGAGTTAGGTCAAGCCTACACAATAAGTTAAGTAAGTTCTTTATTAAAAAATGATATGAGCCTAGCAGATGAAGCAGTCACTAAAATCTGTGACTGCATTAAAGAGTCAGATTTGTTCTCTGCCTGTCATCAGGGACAATTGAGAACAACACACACCAGAAATCAGACATTCACAAAAATGTTTAAATACACGGAACCCCAAGAAATGGCATTGGGAATGGATGAAAACATGACACAAAAATTTGCTTACTACATACCAGTGGCAGAAACTCTGAAGAGCTTCTTACAGTCAGATTTATGGAGGAATACACAGTCACAACAGTTTGGAGATCCTGATGTAGAGGTTTTTACAGATTTATATGATGGACAAAATTTCAAATGTCATCAGTTCTTTAATGAAAACCCTGAAAGCCTTAAACTGATTTTGTACCAAGATTCATTTGAAGTTGTGAATCCCCTGGGTTCTGCTAAAAAGACGCACAAAGTTCTTGCAGTCTATCTTTCATTAGCAAATTTACCCATTCATTTGCGTTCAAATACTGATAATATGTTTTTAGTCTTGTTGTGCACTGAGAACGACTTTAAGCATTTTGGAATAGCCAAAGTTTTCTCAGAGTTGTTGGCAGATCTGAAATCCTTGGAGACAGATGGAATAAATTTAGATGGAGAAACAGTAAAAGGGGGTCTTTACTGCATTGCCGGGGATAACTTGGGTTCTCATTGCATAGGTGGGTTTACAGAGAACTTCAGCTGCTCTCGATATTTTTGCAGGTATTGCGAAATCACAAGAAGTGAGTTTGAGGCTGATCCAAATGCCTGTGGTCCTCCACGCACCCCAAAGACGTATGACGCTGCTGTTGCTGATCTCCAGGCTGAAAACATCCAAGACGTCAGAGGAATAAAGGTAAACTCTATCTTTATTACCCTTGAGTCTTTTCATGTATCCCAGCCTGGTCTCCCGCCTTGTTTAGGTCATGACCTCTTTGAAGGATTTGTGTCCTATGATCTAGCACTGTACCTGAAGAACATTATAAAAAAGAAAAAATGGTTCACATACTCACTCTTGAACAGGCGCATCAAACAGTTTAAGTATAAAGGATCTGAAGCACTCACAAAGCCAGGTGTTATCAAACCTGACGGAGCCAAGTTATCAGGGCAAGCCATTCAAAACTGGAACCTTTTGAGATTACTTCCAGTTTTGATTGGTGCAAAACCATGAGGATGAAGTATGGCAGTTAGCTCTCCAGCTAAAAGACCTTGCGGATCTTATTTGTGCTCAGAACATTTCCTTGTCCCAGATAGCATATCTTGACATTTTGATCCAAGAATATTTGGAGTTGAGAAAGATGTTGTTTCCTGAAATTCAACTAAAACCCAAGCACCACTATTTAGACTTTAGACTTCTTTATTTTATCCCCCATAGGGGGAAATTTTCTTGTTACAGCAGCAACAATATAAACAGGGACAGTGAAAGAAACAAAGCAATAGAAAAGACAAAAAATAGCAAATATAAATATAAATATAAATATAAATATAAATATAGATATAAATATATGGATTGTGATGAAATGAAATAAATATTTACACCATAGGATATTTACACTTTAGACAGGAATGGAATGGCATGGATGGTAGGCAGTATATTAACATCAGCCAGTGATGCTGGTGTTATAGAGTCTGATGGCTGATGGGAGAAATGACCTGCGGTAGCGTTCCTTCTTGCAGGGTGGGTGCCTCAGCCTGCTGCTGAAAGAGCTGCTGAGGGCCCCCACAGTCTCATGCAGGGGGTGAGAGGGGTTGTCCATGATGGACTTGAGTTTTGTTAGTGTCCTCCTCTCACCCACCTCCTCTATGGAGTCCAGGGAGCAGTCCAGGACAGAAGCAGCCCTCCTGCTCCCTCCTCCCCAGCAGACCACTGCATAGAGGACTGCAGACGCCACCACAGAGTCATAAAAAGTCCTGAGCAGAGTCCTGCACACTCCAAAGGACCTCAGTCTCCTCAGCAGGTGGAGACGACTTTGGCCCTTCTTGTACAGGACGTCTGTGTTGTGAGACCAGTCCAGTTTGTTGTTGAGGTGAACACCCAGGTATTTGAGGGTCTCCCCCCTCTCAATGTCCAGTCCCTGGATGTTCACCGGTGCAGTCTGGGATGTCTTCCTGCGGAAGTCAATCACCATCTCCTTTGTCTTGCTGGTGTTGAGCTGAAGATGGTTTAGCTCACACCAGTCAACGAAGTTGGAGACGACCTCCCGGTACTCCTGTTCGTCCCCCTCTGACACACACCCTACGATGGCTGTGTCATCGGAGAACTTCTGGAGGTGACAGCTCCCAGAGTTGTAACTGAAGTCCGAGGTGTACAGGGTGAAGAGGAAGGGGGAGAGTACTGTCCCCTGTGGGGTCCCTGTGCTGCAGACCACCATGTCAGACACACAGTCCTGGAGCCTCACGTACTGCGGTCTGTTGGTGAGATAGTCCGTTGTCCATGCAGCCAGGTGACAGTCCACTCCCGCTCTTTCCAGCTTCACCCTGAGCAGTGACGGCTGGATGGTGTTGAATGCACTGGAGAAGTCAAAGAACATGACCCTCACAGTGCTGCCGGTGTTCTCCAGGTGAGTCAGGGATCTGTGAAGCAGGTAGATGACTGCATCATCCACTCCAGTGCTCGGTTGGTAGGCAAACTGCAGTGGATCCAGATGTGGGCTCACCAGGGGGCGGAGGTTTTTGAGGATGATCCTCTCCATGGTCTTCATCAGGTGAGAAGTGAGGGCCACAGGTCTGAAGTGGTGGGGCTCCCTGGGGTGCGTTGTCTTTGGAACCGGAACCACGCAGGAAGTCTTCCACAGAGCTGGTACCCTCTCCAGACTCAGGCTCAGGTTGAAGATGTGCAGGAGCACCTGACAGAGCTGGTCTGCACAGTCCTTCAACAGTCTGGAGCTGATGCCATCAGGACCTGCGGCCTTCCTCGCCTTGGTCTTCCTCAGCTCACTTCTCACCTGGTCAGCTGTTATGGAGAGGCATGGGGTGTAGGGGGAGGGGGGTGTCAGAGTGCTGGGATGGTCCGTGCTTTGATGAGTGGGGGGAGGGGCGGGGGCAGAGTCAAATCTGTTGAAAAACAGATTAAGTTCGTTTGCCCTCTCCTGGTCTCCTTCCAGCCCCCTCTCATGGCCTCTGCTGTGACCAGAGATGGTCTTTAGTCCTCTCCAGACTGCCCTTACATTGTTAGTCTGCAAGTGGCTCTCCATCTTGGTCCTGTAGCTGGCCTTGCACTCCCAGATCTTCTTCTTCAGCTCCTTCTGCACCCTCCTCAGCTCCTCCTTGTCCCCAGATCTGAAGACTCTCTTCTTCTCCTTCAGCAGGGCCTTCAGTTCTGAGGTCACCCAGGGTTTGTTATTGGAGAAGCACCGTACTTTCCTGGTGGGTACGGTGTTCTCCACACAGAAGTTAATGTAGTCCGTGATGCAGTGGGTCATAGTGTCGATGTCCTCTCCGTGGGGGCTGCACAGCACATCCCAGTCCGTGGTGTGAAAACAGTCCTGCAGCGCCTCAGTGGCCTCCTTAGACCATTTCTTCACATACCTTTTGGTGGGGGGTTGTTTCTTCACCAAAGGTATGTAAATGGGCTGCAGTCTCACCAGGTTGTGATCTGAGCGGCCCAGCGGGGGGAGGGGTGATGAACTGTATGCATCCTTGGTGTTTGCATACAGTAAGTCCAGGGTTTTATTGTCTCTTGTGAAGCAGTCCACATACTGGCGGAATTTGGGGAGAGTGGTAGACAGCGATGCATGATTAAAGTCTCCTGATATGAGGATGAGGGACTGGGGGTGGGATGTCTGCAGCTGGGACACAACACTGTGGATGATCTCGCAGGCGGCAGCCGCGTCGGCCGAGGGGGGATGTACACAGTCAACGCAATGACATGTGAAAACTCCCTCGGCAGGTAGTATGGCCGCAGGCCGACTGCCAGCAGTTCAACATCCTTGGTGCAGCGCTGTTCTTTGACACTGACGTGCCCCGGGTTACACCACCGCTCATTCACGTACATCACCAGTCCCCCTCCTTTCTTCTTACCACTCTCCCTCACGCTCCGGTCCGCTCTGACGAGGTGGAAACCGTCCAAAGTTACGAGCGAATCCGGAGTGAGTTCGTTCAGCCACGTCTCCGTGAAGTGCATGATGCTGCACTCCCGGTACTCCCGCTGCAGTCTGGTCAGCGCCGTTAGTTCCTCTATCTTGTTGGGGAGAGACCTCACGTTGCCCATAATTAAAGACGGTACGGATGGTTTGTACCGTCTCTTCCTCTCCCGACGCTTTACTCCGGCTCTGCATCCTCTCTTCCTCCTCCGGAGCTCAGCGGGGATGTCAGGCTTCTCCCATGTCAGATGAGGCCCGGCTTGGCGCAGCGCCAACAGCTGTTCCCGGGCGTAAACAATGGAGCCGTGACTGACCGGGTCACCAGATGCGGACTCTAGAATGTCAAAAACGGTGCGAGACATTCTGATTCCGACGTAAATTGCACATCAGTGGTTGATGTGCAAAAATTCTGCCCAGTTGTTGGTTGAAAAGCAACAAAAAACACGGGAAACACACAAAAATAAGGAAGAAACAAGAAAAGTTTTGAGGAGCTGCTGCAACTGGCTGCCACTCTCGCGGCGCCATCTTGAAAACATCATTTGCGCCATTATTCAGCACTGTTGTTGAAATTTGGTCCAATGATGAGGCTATGGACACTTAGGTTTGAAAGTAAACACAGTTATTTTAAAAGATGTGCCAAAGATCACTCACTTCTCACTGTAAATAATTTGACATTAATGTAAGTGTTACCTGATGCATGTCCCTGCTGCATGCACTGCAAGTGTATTTACTCAATATTTTTTCTGTTCCGTTTGAAGGTGGGATTTCTTCTTCAGTGCAAATATGAATGACTCAGAGCGAACCTTCCTAGATGACGCCATCATGGAAGTCCTACCAGAACTTCAAGCAGGAAACAAGAGCATCCTGGTAGAGCACTTGCAGTCAATTGGAGTCGAGACGTATGATGATCTACGCTTCATAACGGAGGCTGATTTGATGACAGTATTAAGACCTGTACAAGCCAGAAAGCTTCATTTTGTTTGGAAACAGAAATGAAAGTAAAAACACCACACATCACCATACAACTATTCAAAATCAAAAGCAGATATGGACATTGCGTAATATTGCACAGTGTGAATCATAATCTTTTTTTAAATTTTTTTTGTCATTTAAAGACCAAACTCCCGAAAACAGCTCACTATCGTCCGTGGAAGCCTCACCTGTCCAATCGCTATCATCTCTCTCTGTTTCGCCCCGAAGTTCATCGTCAACCTCCTCCACCAGCCCAGGACTTGACACACAGTGGGACGACAACTTTAAAGTTCCATGGAGGAAATTTCCTGACAAAGTGATGCATTCTTTGGAGAGGGGACAAAGGCCAGGCCCAAGACTGAGGAGGCAAATGGTCCGGATTGTTGTGAATGAGATGATGGAAAAATGCCCTCATGTAGGTAAAAAGCATTCAACTGACGTTGCAAAAAAAATGGTGGCAAAATATCCCAGCTCTCTGCAAGATGTCATAGAGGGTGATATTGTTGGAACAGGCTACCATTCCCTTGTCAAACAGTTGCAAAACAGAATTGAAAATGTGAGGCGCACGTCAACACCCAAAATACAAAAAAGAAAACATCAGGCTGATGACTCAGACACAGATGAGATCCCATTAGAAGAGAGAGCAGCAATGCAGGACACTTACGGATGCATTAAATGGAATGTAAAATTTCTGCCCTGTGAAGAAACTCAAGAGAGCCAGCAGCAAAAGATGGAAAAACTTAAGGTGATGTTCCAACACTCTGATGCCAATCCAGAGGAGGTAAAATGTCTAATGAAGTCCACTTTTTACACACAGCGTCAACATGTCAACCAGGGAAAAGGTATCAAATGCCTTAGAGAGGAGTGGCCATTTTGTTTGATGAACTTGGCATGTCAGTCGACTTTGAGGAACTCACTGGGATTGACCTCAAAGAGACATTCACACGAAATTTGGATTTGAAGGGGAAAAGGCTTCTCAACTACATGACCACAGTTTGTGTCAGCAAGAGCAAGAAGTTACTTCAGACTTATGCAAGGCTTCAGAGGATGCGGGGACAGCAGAGTGGCTGCTCAGATGATGTGAAAGAGATGCTCCTGCTTCTGCTCAGCTACTTTGAGAAGGAGGAGTCAATGTTCTTCCATCTAGAAGATACATGTCTGGCAGAAGAGGTCCAACTGAAGCAAGTGCCTCTGACACCCGCTGTTATTGTCTGTGGTTTCATGTTCTTTTTTTTTTTAATTGCACCGTTTATAGAATTTGTTGTGTGAGTGCAGCGCTTATTAATATAACCTGTTAAATAATTTGTTCATAGGACAGTCCTGCTATTCCTCAACAAGATACATGCTGAGTCTGGATCGGAACCTTATCAACACAAACATCTCCTCCTTCATTTCTGCATTGTGCCTTATGTTCGGGAGCTACTACTGTTTCAACATTCATTATCCATCTGAGCTGGCTTCAACTCTGGAGTTTCTTCAAAGGTGAGTAAAGCCCGGTCTTAGTCTGGGTCTGACTCTCTGCCTTGGCTCTGGGTGTGGGTTAGCATTTCCTGAGGAGTGCCAATATTTTCATCCATGACTGTATATACTTATATTTTCTTTTAGTCTTTTTTTTTTGTTAAAACTCAATTAAAATACTTAATATGCTTTTATTCTACAGGTGTTTCTTCTCGATAAACCCTGAAAAAGGAACCAAAGTAGAAAATAAAAACTCAAAGCGTCGTCTCAACGTGAACCCTCGAGTCCTCACCCTGATACAGGATCTCTCCGATCATGAGTGGTGTCAAGCCTAAATATGGACTCTTTCTGTGGACTGACAGTTTGAGAAGAGGTACCGCTCGGTTTCGCTTTGTTAAATCCACAATGTGTATTATGGTAATGGAGGCACAATATTTACTTTTTGTTTTTAAGTCTTAAAGGTGCACATGTAACCTTTCATGAAGATGTTTGCAGGAATGTTCCACAGTTTTTTTTTTTTTTTTTTTTTTACAGTGTAGTACTGTGTTACTGCAGTGTTTCTAGACTGTTTATATAGGTTTGTTTCCCAACAGGTGGTTTTCCTGACGTGTTCTATGACGTACGGGCATGTGTGTTGACAGTCTATACTGCAGCGTGCGTATTGCATAATGTTGCGTGGGACGATTCTGAAATATAAATACATTATGTAGCTATCTCAAGTATAAATACTTACTCATTCAATTACACTCACATACATACATACACACACACACACACACACACAGTCCCAGTGTGTCGGTCAGGGGATAGAGAAAGAGTGTGTGTGAGAGATTCGATGTGTGTGGAATATGCAAATAGCTTGTGCATAAAGCTCCCCGCAAATTGGCATCACCATTCCTCAAATGCAATCATTATGCCATTTCCAAAATATTAACCTGTTTCACGGATTTCCCATGGGACTTGAGTAAATTAGTTTTATTTCTGCACCAGGCTTTCCTGTCTGCCTGCTCGCAAGACAACAATCACCCCCGATTCAACTGATTACAAATAAGTGCATGCACACTTCCAGTGCCGTCAAGCACTGATTAGGCCACGTATTAGAGGGGGTTAAGCCTAAGTATGGACTCTTTCTGTGGACTGACTGTTTGTTTTCACTTTGTTAAGTCCACAATGTGTATTATGTTAATGAAGGCACAATATGTGCTTTTTGTTTTAAAGGTGCACATGTAACTTTTTTTGGTAGAGGGTCCGCCACCTGCTTGTTTCATGAAGATGTTCTTGCTTTGCAGGAAAGTACCACAGTATGGTATAAAACTTATCTGTCTTGTATTTATTTAATTAGAACTGTTTTTATTGCTAAAAATACCTTAACAAACACGCATTCTTACTGTGAGGGGGCTCGCCTCTCCACAGATCTGACCTGTAACTTGGCCTGTTGGCATCACCTCATTGTCTCCATGGAGATAGATAAGTTTCATGCCATACTGTGGAACACTGCAGACAAAGCAATATCATCTCCGTGGAGACAAGTACATGGCAGACCCTCGACCAGAAAAGTTACATGGTGCACCTTAAGGTAATATCTAAGCATGTGAACAAAATTTTGATTGAACTGGGTTGTTGTTGTGTGCCTGGCACTTAAATTTGTTAAAGTGACAGAAATTCCCAGATTCCCAGAAGAGAGAACATAAAAATACAGCATATTATGAGTAGATTCTATGTATTATATACAGAATAGCTCCATTTAAAATGCAAAGTTTTACTGTTCTACCAGTTTAAATTAGTTTTTTGTTTGATATTTCTCTGTTAATTTTACCATTCATTGATGCACAATAAGCAGTTATTACATGTAAAACATACAGCAAATGGTCTACTTATACACAGCATCCATCCATCCATCCATTTTCTATACCGCTTATCCGTCAGGGTCGCGGGGGGAGCTGGAGCCTATCCCAGCTGACTTCGGGCGAGAGGCGGGGTACACCCTGGACTGGTTGCCAGCCAATCGCAGGGCCACATACAGACAGACAACCACTCACTCTCACAGTCACACCTACGGGCAATTTAGAGTTACCAATTAACCTAATGTGCATGTCTTTGGATTGTGGGAGGAAGCCGGAGTACCCGGAGAGAACCCACGCTAGCATGGGGAGAACATGCAAACTCCACACAGAAAGACCCCGAGTTCAAACCGGGATTCGAACCCGGGACCTTCTTGCTGTGAGGCAACAGTGCTAACCACAGCACCACCATGCTGCCCCTATACACAGCATCATTATGTGAAATTAACACTTTTTTTCTGTAGATTTAACAGTTTTTTAATGTTATTCAGCCGTGATTTCATTCACTGTAAATCAGTTTACATATTTTGTCTGTAAAGTTATCTACTGTGCTGCTGTATTTTTTTACAGGAATTCTCTGGTAACCACAGCTGCCAGCGTTGTCCTGTAAAAACAAAATTTTGTACAGTGTAGCAGGCAGTTCTATGACGGAGACTTTCCAAAATTAGTTGCAGGTAGCCTTTGTCTGGAGAGGGCTCTATCAACTGCACTGCCTGGTGTAGTGTGAGGGCCAAACAGGGTATATTAATAAGCCCTAAATATTCTATGGCAATCACATAGTTTAGAGCATTGTCCATGGTGACAGCTACAGCCTCTTAACAGGAGTTATTTTGCTATCTACAGTGTAGAACACACGCAGAATATTTTATATCAAATCTCTCTTGGTGTTCACTCCCCTTTACACTGCTGACCAGCACTTATTTGATTCCCTTCAAGACGGCTTTGGGATTATAAAAATTTGCAGTATGCTATAGGTGAAAGACTAATATAGGATGAGAAGAATGCATTGGTTTTCTAGTGGTGATGATCCTGCAGTCTCAATACGCTCTGCCTTTCTCTGGCCAGGAAATCAACCACCTGGTGCAATAAAAGTATTGAAGATTTACTGCTCAAGTACTTTGTTGTGCTGAATACTTCCTCTTAACACAGCGGGAGCATTGGCTACTAAGCAGAGGCTGAGGAGGGCAATGGTTTCTTCAGATAACCCCGCAGGAGTCTTGGTAGGTTTCCTCTTTGAGGAATTCATCACAGCATTATACATCAATGCAACAGCACAGTTATGAGGGTACTCAGGAAATGAGAAAGAGTTCACCGTTAGTCTCTCATGTCATTTGGTCAGTGTAATCACATTGTCCGCCTCATTCCTTCACACTGCCAGACTATTTAACAATAACTCACACAAGAAGCATTGCCCACAACCTCACCCTCTTATTCAGTGATTTTCAGAAGCCCTCTGATTAGTGCAGAGACCATAACTGTTAGCAAAAATCACACACATAAAATGTAAGTTGGTCTGAAATGTAAATAACGTTTTTGGTATTGAAAATTGCAGAGAATCATTTTTAGTTACTCAATTCAGTGTGCCTCATCTGTTCCATTTATTCTGTTTACTACATCCAAACCGAGAAGGCACCCAGGGGACACAAAGGCAGCAAAAGAGAGGGGAGAAAGAAGAATAAGGCACTGAGCCAAGTCTCCTCTGTGTGTTTGTGTGTGGGTGCCGATGAGCTAGGCTAGGAGAGGAGAGCACATAGAGAGGGTTTCCTGCAGGACGACAGTCTGCTCTGAATAGGCCAGCTTTCTCTGATCATGCTGGTGTCCCAGTGCCTGCTGAGGAGCCAGGCTACGACAGCCTCACTACATTACATGCAGGACAAAGCCTACTTTTATAGGTGCATGTAGATTGCAAGAGGATTTCTATTCAGAAGCAACCAACAGGCTTCATGATCACTGGGGAGAGCATATGCTCTATCAGGGCAGAGCTTCTGCTTTTTCATCAGTCTTTCTCCTCACTAAATAGTCCACCTCCAATTAACCCCATGAATGGCCCCGACTGACCGGGCACACTTAGCCTACCAGTGGCTTTAGGCCCCCAGGAAGGAGTTGATGGGTTCAGTGTACAACGCCCTTTGAACAGCCAGCTGACAGTGACGTGGGCCTGCTGACAGAACACTGAGGTTGAGCTACGAGGGACACAGTGAAGCAATACAGCCAGACATCTGTAGACTTGTTTGGGGCAGCAGAAGGTCAACCCTGTATTAGCAGATACATTACATTAGCAGATCATTTATTCGTAGCTAAATGCCAACTAAAATGGATCAAATGATAATTAAAAAAGAACATACACTACCATAGTACTATAGTTTAGTATCTGAAGCATCAGCAGTTGCTTGTTTGTTTACAGGCTCAAAATGGCCAGAAAGACAGAACTTTCTTTAGAGACCCGTCAGTCTATTGTTGTACTTAGAAAGTAAGGTTATTCAATGCGAGAAATTGCGAGGAAACTTAAAATCTCTTACCATGCTGTTAACTACTCCCTTCAGAGAGCAGCACAAACTGGCTCTAACAAGGACAGAAAAAGGAGCGGGAAGCCCCGATGCACAACTATGCAAGAAGTCAAATATCTGAGAGTGTGTAGTTTAAGACAAAGATGCCTCACTGGTGGTCAACTGGCAGCTGTACTAAATACTACCCATCAAACACCAGTGTCAGCATCAACAGTGAAGAGGCGATTTCAGGATGCTGGACTTCGTGGCAGAATTGCCAAGAAAAAGCCATATCTCAGACTGGCCAATAAAAACAAAAGACTGAGATGGGCAAAAGAGCACAGACATTGGACACTGGAAGACTGGAAGAATGTGTTGTGGACAGATGAGTCCAAGTTTGAGGTCTTCGGATCAAACAGAGGAACATTTGTGAGACCAGAACAAATGAAAAGATGCAAGAACAGTGCTTAATACCATCAGTCAAGCATGGTGGAGGCAGCATAATGGTCTGGGGGTGCTTTGGAGGTGGTAAAATAGGAGATTTGTACAGAGTGGAAGGAACCTTGAGGAAGGAAAGCTATCACAAGATTTTGCAACGCCATGCCAGTGGACAGCACTTGATTGGAGCCAATTTCATCCTACAACAGGATAATGACCCAAAACATACCTCCAAAATGTGTCAGCAATATTTAAAGAATAAGCAGCCAGCCAAAATTCTGACTGTAATGGATTGGCCAGCACAGTCTCTGGATCTGAACCCTATTGAGCTGTTATGGGAGCAGCTTGACCATATGGAATGGAGGAAGACTCCATCAAGCCAGTCCATCTACTCAGAAATGCTCCAGGAAGCATGGGGTGAAATCTCATCAGATTACCTTGAAAAAAAGGGTGTTTTTTTTGATGAAGGCAAAGTTTGAAGAACACATGCATCATTTCCATTAAAATCATTATTTCTAACTCTGACAAGGTCAGCATGTCCTGTTCATTTGCTATATTCCCTATGAGACTATTATCTCGTGTGTTTCCATGGAAACCAAGAACATTTCCAAGTGATCCCAAACTTTTGAGCGGTAGTGTATATAATGACATGTATACTATGCTACACTTTAAGGAGCTGATTGGTTGCCATGGCGGCGGCGCGCACGGTCCCAGCGGCTCACGGTTCTCCATATTTGTGCATTTTTTTGTATTTATTCTGTGTTATATGTGCATCTACCGAAGCTGCCAAACACTACAGCCGTTCGGACCTACTGGACGAGATAGCCCGACCAGCGGGATCTCCGTGGATTGTTATCGGGTCCTGCAGGTGACGCAGACGGCGGCGCGAGAGGAAGCAAAAGAGGGGCTGCAGAGCCGGGCTACTGACTAGACTAAGTAAGCAGCCACTCAAACCTCCGCTGCTGAGCCTCTACCTCACCAACGCCAGATCCATAGCAAACAAGACGGATGATCTGGAGCTACAACTGGCTGGTAATCGCTATGTTCATGATGGCTGTGTGCTTGTTGTCACGGAGACCTGGCTGCATCCACGCATTCCTGATGCTGCCGTGCAGCTAGCAAGCCGCACGCTGCACCGCTGGGACAGAAACAGGGACTCCGGCAAGAACAGAGGTGGAGGGCTCTGCATCTATGTACATGGAGGCTGGTGTAACAACAGCACTATTATAGACAGCCACTGCTCCCCAGACCTGGAGTTCGTGTCGGTAAGATGCAGACCCTTCTTCCTGCCGAGAGAGCTAACTGTTGTCATCATTACTGCCTGTAAATGACCTTGCTGTTATTGTGATTGTATTGCAATAATACTGCTGATGCTTTTATTTTGAAGGACATCGGAAAACCAGGTGTCGTAAATTTGTAGCAGCTGCCGCAAGGCAGATAGAAGTAGCGCCAATTCCAATGTGCAAAGAAGAACTGTATGCCACGGTAAAACGACAAAGGGCTACGACAAATTAGAACGACAAATTAGCTGCTAACGGTTTCTTTTGGCACCTGGTTGAGAAGGGAACAAGGTTGGTATTAATTAATTTATGGTGTAAATAAGGTGAAAGGATAAGGGAAACATACTGTTGTGAGTTATTAACTGCATTTTTTCCTGTTTATTTGCACTGTAGCTCTTACGGTGTGTTCACCTTAAGGTTAATCAATAAAGGGTGTGAACCATCAGTTTGAGAGACCATCTTTCAACCGGGGACGTCAACAGTAAGAGCTTGACCCAAGCTGAGTAAAAGCTCAACCCACGCTCAGCACCGAGGTCCCAGTGAGAGCCACTCCAGGTTCCAGTTCCACAGCTTCAATCAAGGTCATCTGGGATCCGATGGTCAACGGCATCGCCTATCCTCAGCATGGAAGCATCTGACGAGGACACAGAGTATACGGAGGACCTCCAGGTCAACAAGGAAAAGGAACTTTCACGCACGGCTCGTCAAAGGAAGCCCACAGAAAAGATGCAAAAATATAAGGAGGAGGAGGCCCATAAAAAGGTAAAACGGCTTCATAAAGTTTATGATGAATGGAAGAAACAAGTACGTACAACACGGGAGCAATTAAAAGGAGACCTATCAACCAGTCAAATCGCTTCACTCATGGACTTTGTCGAGAAGGAAAGAGACAATGTTCTTAAGTTATACACGGAAATCAGGGACTACATTACTCCCTCCAGTGACACAAGGCGACGCATAGATGCATGTGAAGCAGTCACCAAAGACATTATCAAGGTTGCACATGAAAGACTTTCAGGCATAGATGACTATGATAGTGACAAAGTGAAGATACGTCTCCGTGAACTTCTTACATCAGACTATGCTCAATCCATTTACAGTTCCTCCGGCACGCTCTCAAGTAAGCACTCCAATGCCAGTAAGTCATATTCGGCCACGTTGGTAGTGGCTGCAAAGAGAGCAGAGGCGGCAGCAGTTGTTGACGTCCCCAGTTGAAAGATGGTCTCTCAAACTGATGGTTCACACCCTTTATTGATTAACCTTAAGGTAAACACACCGTAAGAGCTACAGTGCAAATAAACAGGAAAAAATGCAGTTAATAACTCACAACAGTATGTTTCCCTTATCCTTTCACCTTATTTACACCATAAATTAATTAATACCAACCTTGTTCCCTTCTCAACCAGGTGCCAAAAGAAACCGTTAGCAGCTAATTTGTCGTTCTAATTTGTCGTAGCCCTTTGTCGTTTTACCGTGGCATACAGTTCTTCTTTGCACATTGGAATTGGCGCTACTTCTATCTGCCTTGCGGCAGCTGCTACAAATTTACGACACCTGGTTTTCCGATGTCCTTCAAAATAAAAGCATCAGCGGTATTATTGCAATACAATCACAATAACAGCAAGGTCATTTACACTGCCATCTATATACCACCGGACGCTAATGTAAACACGGCACTCTCCATACTGCTGGATACCATCAACAAGCACCAGTGGGCCCACCCTGACGGCGTCCACATTACTGCAGGGGATTTCAACAAGACAAACCTGAAATCAGTGCTTCCCTCAGACGGCGAACAAAGCCCACAAAGAGAACCATCACCACCTGGCCTGAAGATGCTCTCCCTCAACTTCAGGACTGCTTTGAACACACCCAGTGGGATGTGTTTTACCATGAGGACCTGGAAATATTCACAGAGACTGTACTGTCCTACATCAAGTACTGTGTTGGGAGCGTCACTGTGGATAAACAAACCTGGGTGTTCCCAAACCAGAAACCTTGGATGACAAGCCAGGTCCGCATGCTCCTCCGTGCCCGCGACTCAGCCTTTAGGTCAGGCGACAGTGCCCTGTACAGCAACGCTTGTGCTGACCTGAGAAGAGGCATCAGGGCTGCCAAAACAGACTACAGGAGGAAAATAGAAGACCATCTCACCAGTAACAACCCCCGGCAGGTGTGGCAAGGTATCCAGAGCATCACAAATTACAGAGGCTGTGATGCGTGCGCCCACCAGCTCTCACAGGTCTTCACTGACATTTTCAACCTGTCTCTGGAACAAGCTGTCATCCCGCCCTGCCTGAAATCGGCCACAATCATCCCAGTCCCAAAACAGTCACGTACAGCCAGCCTCAATGACTATTGTCCCATAGCTCATCAGCAAGTGCTTTGAGAGATTGGTTCTACAACACATTAAAACTTGTCTCTCTCCCTCCCTGGACCCACACCAGTTTGCCTACCGTGCAAACAGATCCACTGAGGACGCCATAGCCATCGCTCTCCATTCAGTGCTGAGCCACCTGGCACACCGGGGGAGCTATAATAATAATAATAATACATTTTATTTATAGGCGCCTTTCAAGGCACTCAAGGACACCGTACAACACACAGTTACAGACAGTTAAAAGTTACCGGCGAGCAGCAGCAGCAAGTCGCACCAGCGTTCACTCGACCGGAAGTGACAGTGGGGGGGAAAGTGGGGAGGAAAACAGGAGGAGAGAGAGGGGAGGAGAAAAAACATGGGACACCAGACTGTACTCATGTGGAGTGCAGTGTGGGACCGGTAAAAAAACCTCAGCACAAATTTTTAGCACATCACATGACAATAACAACATTGCAACAGGGGAGGGGAAAAGGGGAGTGGAGAATTTCCAGCACCACAGGAGGCAGGCCGCTGGCTACAGCCCCGATAGGCGAACCCTTGGACCACGCCCCTCGTACTGGAGGGGTGGAAGCTGACGAAGGCATTGGATGTAGGGCAGGAGTAAGTCCTGATGTGTTTGCTCATCAGTTCCCAAAACCCGCCTCAGTTCATTCGCGGTCGTCTGTGATAACATGGCGGTTGCCATGGAGATGTCCCTGGTCTGGTTCCAGACAAGCCAACAAGCACCAGGTGGATGGGGGTGGGATGGGGAAGAGCGTCCCAGCTGCAGTGAACACAGAGGGGAGCTATGTCAGGATGCTCTTCATTGACTTCAGCTCGGCCTTTAATACAATAGTCCCGGACATTCTGGTCTCCAAGTTATTTAACTTGGGGCTCCCACGACCCACCTGCGCCTGGATAAAGGACTTCCTGATCAACCGACCCCAGCGTGTGAAACTTGGCCCCCACCTCTCCTCCACCTGCACTCTCAGCACCGGCTCGCCCCAGGGCTGCATGCTGAGCCCACTACTCTACTTTCTCTACACCTTCGACTGCAGTCCCACCCACCCGGAGAACACCATTGTCAAATTTGCAGACGACACGACGGTAGTGGGGCTGATTTCAAGGGGAAATGAGGCGGCTTACAGAGATGAAGTCCTGCAACTGGCTGAGTGGTGTTCAGTGAACAACTGCCCTCTGCCCTCTGCCCTCCCTGACTGACATACACAACTCCCGCTGTCTCAGCAGGGCCAGGAACATTGTTAAGGACACCACTCACCCCGGCTCCCACCTCTTCGACCTGTTGCCCTCTGGCAGGCGCTACAGGTCCATCCGTTCAAAAACAAATAGACTCAGAGACAGCTTCTTCCCCAAAGCTGTCACCTTTTTGAACTCTGATTTGCACTGACGTTTCTGCACTGATGTCACCTCATTATTGCTTTACTGTATTCCAGCACTGATGCCACTTATTTAATTATTTATTACTGTGTTTTTATACCGTTATACTTTTTTTTGTGCACTTTAAGGAGCTGCCCATTTTTAATCTCATTGTACCCAGTACAATGACAATAAAGGCTTTCTATTCTATTCTATTCTATTCTAAATACAGGAAAAGTAAAACAACTACTTAACATGGAAGGAAATGAAGGAATACATAAGATTTGAATTAATGAGACAAAATTAATAATTAGGCTATAGGCGATAGTAAATTCTAACGTGTGAAATACCAAACACTGGGAAAAGTGATCACTGGATCCTTAACAAAATGATGTCTAATTTTAACTCTTAAGACAACAAAGCAACAACAATGGTTGTGGCATCAACTAATATCAGAGCCTGATGTTACGACTATGGTCGTATGTTGTGTGTGTGTACATGTTCTGCTTCCGCTCAGCAGGTATGCAAATATGTGTGTGCCATAACCCAGCGGTGGTTGGAGGGGCTGCCCGCTGTGGACACGGATTGGGGGCGTGTCGGATGACGTCGGCCAGATAAGGAGCAAGATGGCGGAATGGCTCTCTCTCTCGGCACTACTAGCTCGCCGCGTTCGGCTCGCAGCTCTCTCTCTCTCCGCTCGCTCGCCCTGACTCGCTCAGCTCCCAACTGGTCCTTCGGAGTTCTGTTTAATGACCAACCTTTGTTCAGTTACCTTAGATTTAGTAGGGGTGGACTGCCAGTTTTCGTTCATGAAGTTTTCTCCTTTGTTTCTTAGAGCAAGAAGTTAGATCCCTGTCTTTTTGTTACCTGTTAGGTCAGCTTTTTGGTTAATTTCTAGAGAGAATTATTATTTGTTGTTTTGGCCTGGGTCCACCCTGAAGCTCTCAGTTCTGTTTATTGGTCATTTGTTGCTTGTGAAAAATAAACCTGACATTCAGTGAAAATAGTGTCAGTGACCATTTGGGAATTGGGGAAGTGAGGCTCTTTTATTTTGCGCTCCAGAACCCCTAGACTGGGGCGTAACACTGATAAGGTTTTGCCAACTGTTTGCAGTTTCTCAGACACTGCAGAGTTGGGTCCAGGTCCTTATTCAGCTTTGGTTTTAGCCTGCATCACAGCTTTGCACAGCCCTCATGCGAGATGATACCCGCAGAAGTGCCACTATGGCCTGGACCATAACGTTAGTAATTGGACAGCTGTTATTCTTAGTATACCACAGCATGGGATAAAATAATCTCTGGGCAAATAATCTGCAATTTGTTTGTCTGCCTGGAAGCTCAGAAATTTACATTTTATTTGGTTTTTAGTCATAATTTTAGGATAAACTGGTCTATAGTCTTCCCAAGGAAGACTTCTCCTAACTGACAGGAGACTCTCATCCCACCTCATCCTCGCAGCCACTGCCACTGTGCTCTGGTACCCTGTGCTCAGGCGGCACTGACCAGATGCTCTGATAATCCTCCTGGCCACCAATCAAAATTGATTGTTACTCCAGCAAAACCAGCTGGCAAACACATCTCTTCCCAAGCACAGTCCATACCTCGTCCCTACTGCAGACCCCAAAATCTCGGATTGTTGGGAATCCTACAGTGAGACATATAAAATCAAAAGTGCAGTAACACTGTCTACCAGTTACTAAAGCTGCCAATGTGATGCAGGAGATCCTGTCTCGGCTCAGGAAACACCAGCATGTTGACAATATTATTATCCACATTGGAACATATGGCACAACAAGGCATCAGTATTACATTCTTACAGTCTTTTTAACCAACCTAAAAGCTGTCTTCATTTCAGGTCCTCTCCCCTTGCTGCAATGAGGTGTCAGGCGCTTCAGTTGGATGCTATTTCTCCAAACACGGCTGTAGACAGTCTGTCCATTACACAACTTGACAATTTTACTATTTAGAATGGCTCTTCTCCCTCTCAAACAAAAGACATGTTAATTTATTTTAAATTAACGTTTTGAATTTCTTTTGCTAATTTGGATTTTTTTGTATCTAAGTGGTTACAACCTGGTGATCACAGTCAGCTTGTTGAATTATGCCCTCTAGATTATTATAATGATCTATTGCTAAACCTAAACCTGCTGGCCCTTTTTTGTTGGGGCTCCCTGAATTTATATCCAGTCTTGAACTATAATACAACTGTTCTTTGTGGTATTTTTAATATTAATGTTTGTCTTTCCAAATGATTTGATTCCAAAAGTTTTACTGCATCTTTCAACTTCCAAGAGCATGTATCTGGCCAAACTCATAACCATGGCCGTCATCAAAGCAAAAGGTGTCTACTTTGAAGAATCTAAAATATAAAACTTGTTGACTATGAAATTCCATGTGTTCCATAGTTTTGATGTCTTCAATATCAATCTACAATGTAAAAAATTATAAAAAAATAAAGAAAAACCATTGAATGAGAAAGTGTGTCCAAACTTTTGACTCTTATTGTGCATATATATTTTAGCTGTCCTATCTTAAGTTTGATTTTATTTTATTGTGATCTGTTTGTTTTTATTGTAAAGCCCCTTATAACGTTTTTGAAAGGTGCAATATAAATAAAGTTATTAATATCATGATGATGATTATCATTATCAAACGCTATTTTCAGACAATGAAATGTTAAAGGATCAGATAGTCAGAGTCAGATGTTGCATACTGACAGCCAACCCTTACATCACCTAGAAGTAGTCCAGTGTGACAGATCATGGCAGGTATTGGTGTAAAAAAGAATGTAAACAAATGCAATGATTTATGTGACTCAGACCTTCTTTGACGCTGCGTATGTGAATCTGACTACTCAGCAACAAGTGTCAGTAACTCATAGTAAGTGGCAACAAGGCAGTTGTTCAGCCTTCTTTCTCAGCAGCTAGCCCACAGTGAAGTGACAGGATGCAATATCAGACCACAGTCGACATGTCTGGCTGGTTAAACAAGGACACATACTTGTCCAATGTCAGACAGATATCATTTACATCCAAACCATCCACAAATTACACAAACTGCTTTTCCAAACTCACTGGTGGAAAGCAGTTTGACTGCTTTTTCCAACACTTTCAGCTATATCACAGTCTATCTAGAACAGGGGTCTGCAACCTTAACTGCTCAAAGAGCCATTTGGTCCCGTTTCCCACAGACAAGAAAACACCGGGAGCCACAAAACCCTTCTGACATTCAAAATGAAGATAACACTGCATATATTGTTTTTTACCTTTATGTTATGTATAAACAAACTATAGTGTGTTGCTTTCATGTAATCAATGAACTGCTACAGAGAAAATGAAATGACATTTCTGAATGCAACAAAAACATTTTGAAAAAGACGCTGGGTTGAAGGTTACTTTTAAATAAAATCCACAATGTCTATTTTAGTTCTTCTTGTATTTAACTAACTTAAATGATCCATCAGCAGCAAACCAAAAATGCCGTCCTCTTTTGTGCCTTCATCCTTTTATTGGAGCGTCCAGTCAGCTGTCAACCTGAATAACAAATGGGCTATTTCACTGAACAATGAAAAAAATATGAATATATGCAAAATAGTAGATTATCAAAATATTTGTCTTACTTAGTTAATGTGATTTTAGCTCCTGAACCTCAGCGAACAGCGTCTACACGTCATCTTCACACAGGTCTGTGTCGCACATTGGCGGTTGCGACGCATAATATAATCTTCAAATTTAGAATTACATTTCAAAAACTAATGGACTAAAAAAAAACACATTTTAATTAGCCCTTTACGGTCTACCATAAATCTGCCAGAGCATTTTTTTTTTTTTACATTTTTACATACTGTAGTCCCACTTTTTAAGTATTTTAATTTACTATACATCAATACAACCCTTACATCCTAAATTTTAATAATATGTATAGATTCATGCCTGTACTAATGAAATAAATTGCCTTCAGAACACATGAACACAAATGAAATCACTTTTTTTGTACCAAAATACATATACAATCTGGCAGAAATATATACAGAAAGGAACAATTTGCAAAAAAAACATTTCCATTGATTTCCCTGGGGAAAAAAGTTTGCTTTGCGGGTTTCCGGGAGAGACGCGAGTGAAATTACCGTTATGACACCATATTGGCTGTAAAGCGCAACGTCTCAGCTTTCAGAAACCGTTGGAATTTTTCCGATAGCACAAACTGTGACGGAACTACGGTAATCCAGAGCGGAAGTGCGCCAAAAATGCTAACGAAATGCTAAGTGCGCCCAAAATGCTAAAAGGCCGTTAGGTCTTATGGCACGTTTCCACTAGTACCTACTTGGCTCTACTCAGCTCGACTCTACTCGACTCGGTTTGGTTGCATTTCCATTACAGTAGCGTACCACCTCAAAGTGGGCGGGGTTGTCATAGCATAACTCGAAACTCCGGTGGCGTAATTTGCATATGGCACAAACAAACACAACTAAGGACATGGAGCGTTTGGTTTGCGTGTATCCGTTTACCTTGTTCACAGAAATAATAAAAAGCCCGGTCTCTTTTTCCAGGGTTTTAAAAATGGCGGGTTCAATTCTTGTGAACGAGTCACTCTCGTGACTCATCAAGTTACGCCACTCCCTGGCCAATCGGTGGCCTGCAGTCTGGTGACGTCGCATTTTCAGCTCGACTCAGCTCGCTTGGAACCCCGGCCGAGGAGGTACTAAAATAGTACCTGGTACCTGGTACTAGCGCTAGTGGAAACGCAACCAAACCGAGTCGAGTCGAGTCGAGCCGAGTAGGTACTAGTGGAAATGCGCCATTTGAGAGTTAAATAGTCATTATTTAGTTTTCAAAGCCACAGGGAGCCGCAACAGAGGGATGAAAGAGCCACATGTGGCTCCGGAGCCGCTGGTTGCTGACCCCTGATCTAGAACTAAAAAAGCAAGTAAATGAAACTGCATTGTCAAACTACTATTTCCAAGGTCAAAAATGAATTTCAAACAGCTGGTGTGTTCACTGGTCAACCAATCAACTGAGAAAACTCTTTGCTGTCGAAAATGGTGTGGGTAAAAGCTCTGGAAAAAAGACCACAGGAACTGTGCTATTTCTAAGGTTATGGATGAACTGCTGGACTCTTTATTAGATTGTTTGTTCGCTTGCACTTGTTTATTTCTGTAAAGCACTGTGAGACAACTCTGTTGTGATATTGGGCTATACAAATAAATTGAATTGAATTGAATTGAATTTAAATGCTTCACCACTGAATACACTTGGTGCTGCAGGCAGTACCCAGCTTATCAAGGAAAGCATAATTTTAGCCAGCATACCATACATGCTTAAAATAGTTAAAAACACTTTATAGTGTTGCAATATTCTCCCAAATAATATTAATTGGAAAGTATGTAATTCACACAAATGTAAACTGTCACATGTAGGCAACACTGAATAACTCTGCAGAGCCTTCTTTGATTTTATTTATTTATTTTGTTTTGTACATGGTAAATGGTCTGTATTTGTATAGCACCTTTCTAGTCATTTAAACTACTCAAAGCACTTTTACATCACATCCTCATTCACCCATTCACACATCATTCATTCAGGAGGAAGCTAAGTTGGAGGAGACTATTCTTTCACACACATGCTTCAGGAGCAAGTTGGGGATCAGTGTCTTGCCCAAGGACACTTCGCAAACCAGCGACCTTCCAACTGATGGACGACCCACTCTACCTCTGAGCCGCAGCCACTCTCACACTGTACATTGATGTAGACGCTTACAAAAACTCCAACAGGCTACTGTCCTTCTTGGTTGACTATTTCCATGAAAAATCAACACTGGTTTTGTATTCAGGTGACATGAACCAGTGCAATCAAAAAGCCTAACTATCCACAACTGAGGCTCCAAGCCCCCATGCAGCATGTGCTTTATCCCCTGTGGTGATCCCTTGAAGTCCCACACGACCAGGGGTCACCTTACTGATGGATTTCTCTTAGGAACCCATCCGCACTCCACTCAAGACCACAAGTGTCTTTCACCAACTTTCTTTTGCTAATTTTTGCCTCACCACATCTCCCTCTGTGCTTTAGGTTCAGACAATCCACCATGTCATTCCCATCATGTTTCAGGACTAAAGTGCATAGAAAAGGAATAGAAAAAGAAAGAGGCCAAGAGGCTGATAGAGGGCATTTTCCATCCAGGTTTTAAGCAAGCCTCTATAAAAAGGTCACCAAGACACAATATGAATCAGTTCTATCAACAAGTGCTTAACAGTGATGGAACAGTAAGTGAATAACATCAAGGGGGTGTTGTTGTGTTTAGTACAGCAACAAGAAATTCAACTGTTCAACATGCAACTTCAAATTGTGCATCAAGGATGACGAAATACCATTTACTCAATAAAAACATTTGCTTATTCCTTGCTGTACAAATGTTTTTTAATCATAAAATCATCCATCCACAGCTAAATGAATACACAATGAATGTGAATAAAATTCAATCAAAATCAATCAATCAATCTACCCAAAATGTAAAAAAAAAAAAAAGGGGGGGGGGGGGTTCAAATCAGCAAATTATTTCTTAAGCCTGGGTTTCCTGTAAAAGCCACAGACAGATAAAGATGCCAAAAGAGGCAAAATGGAGCAACAGAGAAACAGGAAAAGACATCTACATCTAGTCTAGTCAGCCCCTCAGTAACTCCATGCATCCACTGTTCCACATTAATACGGTGATCAGTATTTCCTGATCACTAAGCTGGGGGTTAACCACCAGTCTGTGCTCTGGACAGATCACCTAGATAGGCTTGCTGTGAGGTCCATTGACCCACCCCAAGGAGGCAGACACTGGGCTCGAGCCTGGCCCCAGGTCCCTTAATCACCATGACCAGAAAGTCAATACTGTGCATGAGTCAATTACCCAGAGAGGAGACCTCATGGTGCCACGTGATCAAGGCCACCAATCTTTCTGACAGCCATATCATAGGCAACTTATTGGATTCGGTGGAGAAGGAGATTAATAATTCACTCCGTCCATGGCTACATCTCCCTCTCACCTCTCTTCACTGGTGATGCAGTTGAAAGTCAAAATAAACTTTCTACACTTTCTGACTTTCATATAACAACCATTTATGGTAGGTTAACTAAAAAAAGATAGTAAATGGTCTATATTTGTATAGCGCCTTTCTAGTCATTTCAACTACTCACAGCGCTTTTACATCATATCCTCGTTCACCCATTCACACATTCGTTCAGAAAGAATCTAAGTTGGAGGAGACTATTCTTTCACACACATTCACAAACTGAAGCTATGTTTCAGTTGGGATTCAGTGTCTTGCCCAAGGACACACTGACTCATAGGAGCTAGGGATCGAACCAGCGACCTTCTGATTGATGGACGACCCAAAAAAAGCCATAAGTCATTTTCTGGTTTACTGCTGTTAGTTTGCTGTCACTCTATGTCTCTCTTCTCTGTTTCCTTCTCCACTGATCCATGCTGAGAGAATGAATGGCAAATTCATAAAATAGGTATCTAACTCGAGTGAAGGAGACTATTCATTCACACAGTTTCACACTCTTATTTCAAGCCAGGGATCAAAGTGGACGACCTGCTCTACCTCTGAGCTCACTTCCATCTTCTCTCCAAATGATCTTTCTTTTCTCTTCGATCACCTTCGTCTCAGCTTGCTTCCATTCCATTTTGCTCTGGCTAATGATGGTAAGGTTAGTCCTCCTCTGTGAGCTGCTGTCCCTTATGAGAGTGCGACACAGCGCATCAAATTAACAGGCTGCACCAACCTATGATAACCCACTAGACAGGATGCAGGGAGACCCAGCACCTCAGCTCATCATTCCAGCAATGTACTTAATGTTGATTAGATGTGATGCAAACAAAGACAGTAGGGCTGAAGAAAAAGAGGGAGATAGAGAGATAGTGACAGACATGGCGAAGCCAAATTATAAATATGCACATTTGTATTTTTCCTGCAAGGAAATCACAATGAGTAATATCTTCTTGACGGAATAAGTAATAAGGAGAAAAGGTTACACATCAACTGAGTATAGCTATGTTCCTTGAAAGAACAGTGAATACTGCCAAAGACTCTCAATGGAATGGCAAATCCATTCATGTAGCACATTTCATTACATGTAAAATCAAAATTCTTTACATTCTTTACATTGAAACAGAAAAAATAGAAATATGGGCATAAACATCAGAGCATCAGTAGCGGAAGCAATATACATGAGTAGAAAGCTAAAACCAAATCAATGATGCACAGCTACACATGTAACCAGCTGTACAGGAAACAAATGCAACTATATGAGTGCACACTCAAGCAGGTGCAATCACACACACACACACCCATAAGTCTGGGGTAATAGAAACGTTTATGTTTACTTTTATATGAACACACACTTGTCATGCTCAGATAATCATACTTATGGTGCTAGTTTATTATTTTAATCAATTAGTTGCCTCGTTTTAAGTGACTGTGATAGTGAGCTAGCAGCTTCAATGGAGTCAAAATTACAGTGGGTGATGAGCATTGATCAATATGGTACACTTGTTCATTGTGTAACTTGCGTAGTTTGGGGTGTCAGTTAGGTCAGAGCCTAACAATACTTGGTCAGGGTTTGTAAGTCAGTATTTTTAGTTTAGATAGTCAACCATTACACAGGACTCAAGTCATCACCATAAAACACCCAGCTCATTAACTTGAACCAAGCAGAGCACTAAACCATCAGCAGAAACATATACCAGAGATAAACAAACAAAAAAACACCACAACAGAGGGATTTCAAAGTAATTAAATGAGTTAATAATTCAAGGCAAACATGAGACACAGAAAGACAAAGAAAACAATTCCTTCCTGTGAACTCCAAAAGCTCAGTCCAGTTTTTTACTTCGCAAAACAAAATATTCCTCTTTTTAGGTCAGTTCAAGGCAGAGAATCAATCAGTTCAATTCATTTGCAAAACCAAAGCAGTTCAATTCAAAAGAAAAACAGAAGGATGTGAAAGAAACAAATAAGGAAACTAAAATGTATTTTCAGGATTTTTACCGGAGTCCAGTAAGTCCATTCCTCATCACGTCAGTCGGGTCTGTCTACAGCACTGAGGCAGGGAGCTTCACAGCCCGACGATTTGTGGATAATCCGCCCAAGCTACCCTGGAATGTGAAACAAAGAATTCGGTCGCTAATTTGTCTCTCTAATCAGACAGACTCACCGCTTCCTCGCTGCATGGTGCCACCATGTATTTATTTTAAGAAGAGGTGTCTACCAAGATTGGCTAATCAGTAGACGTGTGACTGTGACTGGGCTGGGTGTGTGAGAAGTAGGTCAAATATTTAATAACCTCCCGAAGTAGGGGTAGCAGATTGCTACACTCCTCTCACCTTGGAAGATTAATCTATGGGTTGGCGTTGACATCAGAAATTAATCAGCGAAACCAAAAAAGTCTTCTTTATCTCCCTCCTCCTGGAAAATTTCAAATATATATACTTGATTATATTTTGATTTTATCCCTGGTCTTGTGAGTGGTTACTTTCGGTGGGTGGAATCTCTTGTTTAGCTGCATTGAATGGAAACCCTTTGAATCATCATCATAGCTGTCCTCAGCAAATATTTCCCACAGGTATTGACGTTGTTGCTCCTCCACCTCTCCACCTTTAGCAGGGTTTCAGTCTTGATGTGAACTGTTTTTCGGTCCTCTCCAGAATCCTCCAGCACTACTTGACTACTTGTATTTGACAGGGCCCTTTCGCTGGACAATCCTGTTGGGTCCTTGCCATTTAGGAGCCAACTTAACCACAAACGATTTCTGAGCCTTTGAGAGAGGGTGAACGCGCAGCCATACTCAGTGCTTTTCATCAAATTCCAACTCCTGTTTGTTTTTATCTTAATTTCGCTTCTGCCTGAGGCGTGTCTTGTTCAAGCTTTTTTTCCCACAAAATCTTTCTCTCAGCTCAGCGATTTTTGGGTATGACATTGAGTCTGGTGGGGGTGACCGTGGCAACAGCATAGCCTCCAAGGGTCCTCTCAGAGGTCTGGACAAGTGCAGGACTCATGGGTGGCAGAATTTAAAGCAAATCAGAATTCAGGTTCATTGCTTGTGATTGTGTCCCACAAATTATGCTATCATTGTTTTTAGAGAGTTTATTCTCTCTTTCAGATTTGTTAAGGCATGATAGGCAGTAGTTATTTTGTGCTTCAGGTTCCATTCCTTGCAGGTGTCCATGAAGATGTTGTCAATGAACTGTGGGCTTTGTATAGGATGTAGTCGGGGACCCCCTAACAGGTTAGAATTTCCTGAATGAGTATTTTCGACCAGCCGTAGCTTTTGTTAGGGGAAAAAGCTCAACCCATCGGGAATAGTAGTCAACGAAATCCAGTAAGTATAAGTTCCTTTTGGAACTTCTTGGAAACGTGCCCATCAGGTCTAATCCGACCATCTCCCAAGGACATTAAACAATGGTCTGCTGAATTTTTCCTGCACTTTTCCTACTTTCAGGTTTGTAGGTTTGACGCACTTGACATCTCCTTGACCTCTAAGCTAAGTCTTGTCCAGTATATCATTCTTTTGTATATTTTGTATCTCCCCAGGGGACCAGCAAGAGGATTGTCATGGAACCTCTGTAGGAGTTGATGACAGCAAGACTCAGGTATGTACAACTGATAGATGGTCTTAAGGGCCATTTGACTAATCTGTACACCATGTCCACCAGGAGAGTGAATTTGGTGGATGCATTCACAGCAACTTCTCCCTTCTCCAGGATCGACTGGTACAGCTCCTGAATATGAGGGTCTTCCTGCTGTACTTTCCATATGACCTCATCTGAGATTAGAAGATCTGTTACTGGAGTTGGTTTTTGATTAGCCAGCATAGTTGCACAGATTAGATTGGAAAGATTGGATTGTCCCTTTTGGGGCTCTTAACAGAGCATCCCAAACAGTATTCGCCCTTCCTATACTTCACAGCAACTTCACATGTTTTGGGGTCTTGAAAGCCCAAATGAGTGAAGAATCTCCCTTCAAGGTAATACTTATAATACTTTTTATGATACTTTTTTAAAGCCCATTCAATTACCCAGTAGCAGACACAATGTGCCCAAGGAATGTGAGGGATTTGCGGAAGAAACAACTCTTGCTCATGTTCAGTTTACTTGTCTGAGCTTGTTGAACATTGCCTGGATGCCTTGGAAATGTTGTTGACGATCTTGATTATGTGGAAGGAATTATGGAAATATTATGGAAATGATTATGTCATCCAGCCAGCAGAACCGATTTTCCTTCTGAACTCCCCTAGTGCCAACTCCATTAGCCACTGAAAGGTTGCTGGGGCATTTTTGAGTCCCAAAGGCATTATCTAGAATTGATACAAGCCCATAGCACAGATGACTGTCTTTTCCTTTCAACCTTTGCTAAACGTTGGGAAGATCAAGAAACAAGGATGGAAGCGATGATGACAGACCGAGGGTTGCATAGGTTCCCCCAACCCGTCCCAAAGATGAAGACTCCATTTGTTTTTATGAGACAGGCATCAACTTTGACAAGTATGATGAAGTCATAATGGATGTAAGTGAGAACTTGTAACTTGTGTAACTTGAGAAAAAATGTCAGCAAGTCTGGTTATTTGACGGTGACTGCTGTGAACAGGCATGGCATCCCAACCATATCTGCTGGCAGAGATCTCACGGCCTGTGCCCAGACTGGATCTAGTAAAACGGCTACTTTCCTGCTCCCAGTTCTGCAGCAGCTGATGGCAGACAGTGTGGCAGTCAGTCGCTTCAGTGAGTCTGAAGCCATCATCATGGACCCAACTAGGAAGCTCCTTAACCAGACTTGGAGGTCTGTGGCCCTCACCTCTCACCTGATGAAGACCATGGAGAGGATCATCCTCAAAAACCTCCGCCCCCTAGTGAGCTCACATCTGGATCCACTGCAATTTGCCTACCAACCGAGCACTGGAGTGGATGATGCAGTCATCTACCTGCTTCACAGATCCCTGACTCACCTGGAGAACACCGGTAGCACTGTGAAGGTCATGTTCTTTGACTTCTCCAGTGCATTCAACACGATCCAGCCGTCACAGCTCAGGGTGAAGCTGGAAATAGCAGGAGTGGACTGTCACTTGGCTGCATGGACAACGGACTACCTCACCAACAGACCACAGTAAGTGAAGCTCCAGGACTGTGTGTCTGACATGGTGGTCTGCAGCACAGGGACCCCACAGGGGGCAGTACTCTTCCCCCTTCCTCTTCACCCTGTACACCTCGGACTTCAAGTACAACTCTGGGAGCTGTCACCTCCAGAAGTTCTCCGATGATACAGCCATCGTAGGGTGTGTGTCAGAGGGGGACTGTTAGGCAATAGAAAATGTGCAGACACGCTTATGCTAATACATTTTTATGTTAGTACATTTATGCTTTATTATCATGAAGTTTTAGCATGATGCTGGACTGTGTGATAGTTGCTGTGACCTTTACACAGACCAAAGAGATGTGTGTTGGCGTAGGATGTATTAGACTGTGCTTGCATTCTTGAGATAAAGAAGAGTTGGAGAAGGCCTTGAACGGTGAGAAGTCAGCGTACCTGCGTTTCTCACCAACCGCCCCTGCAAGGAGGAGAGGGAGCAGGGTGCGGCGGAGGACTGCTGAGAGGAGGAACTTTGCTTATACATGTTACATATATGCTTGACAGACACTGAGACTGCTCAGTGCAGATGTAGATCTTTGCCTGTACTCCTTGCTTGTTGCAAGTAAAACTTTGAACTGAGATCTCTGTCTCTGAGAGTTTATCTTGTGTGTTGGGAAATTAATGGTACGAACTAACAGCGAAAATACAGTTCTGGTCTTATAGAAATAATTTCCTGACAGGGACGAACTGGAGTACCTGGAGGTTGTCACGAACTTCGTTGACTGGTGTGAGCTATACCATACCACCAACACCCCAGACTGCACTAGTGAACATTCAGGGATTGGACATTGAGAGAGTGGAGACCCTCAAATACCTGGGAGTTCACCTCAACAACAAACTGGGCTGGTCTCACAATATGTTCATAGTGTAAATATTTATTTATTATCATTACAATATATATTTATTTACTATTGCTTATTTTCTACTGTTTTCTTTATTTATTTTTTCTATTACTGCTTGTCTTGCCCCTGCCTCTGTTGCTGCTGTAACATGTAAATCTCTCCCTATGGGGGATCAATAAAGAAAAAGTCTAAGTCTAAGTCTAAGTTTTGAGCCTGACATGTGCCTCCAGGTGGGCTCCCCTGGAATGCCATCTACAGTCGTATGAAAAAGTTTGGGCACCCCTGACAATTTGCATTATTTTCATTTCAAAATCATGAGGTGTTTGGATCAGCAATTTCATTTTGATTTATCAAATAACTGATGGACACAGTAATATTTCAGTAGTGAAATGAGTTTTATTGGATTAACAGAAAATGTGCAATATGCATCAAAACAAAATTAGACAGGTGCATAAATTTGGGCAATTTTTGGATTCTGGATGAAGGTATTTTCGACCATTCCTCCTTACAAAACATCTCCAGTTCAGTTCGGTTTGATGGTTGCCGAGCATGGACAGCCCGCTTCAAATCATCCCACAGATTTTCAATAATATTCAGGTCTGGGGACTGGGATGGCCATTCCAGAACATTGTACTTGTTCCTCTGCATGAATTCCTGAGTAGATTTTGAGCAGTGTTTTGGGTCGTTGTCTTGTTGAAATATCCAGCCCCAGTGTAACTTCAACTTTGTGACTGATTCTTGAGCATTATTCTCAAGAATCTGCTGATATTGAGTGGAATCCATGCGACCCTCAACTTTAACAAGATTCCCAGTACCAGCACTGGTCACATAACCCCACAGCATGATGGAACCTCCACCAAATTTTACTGTGGGTAGCAAGTGTTTTTCTTGGAATGCTGTCTTCTTTTGCCGCCATGCATAACGCCCCTTGTTATGACCAAATAACTCAATCTTTGTTTCATCAGTCCACAGCACCTTATTCCAAAATGAAGCTGGCTTGTCCAAATGTGCTTTTGCATACCTCAAGCGACTCTGTTTGTGGCGTGTGTGCAGAAAAGACTTCTTCCGCATCACTCTCCCATACAGCTTCTCCTTGTGCAAAGTGCGCTGAATAATTAACGATGCACAGTGACACCATCTGCAGCAAGATGATGTTGTAGGTCTTTGGAGGTGGTCTGTGGGTTGTCTTTGACCGTTCTCACCATCCTTCGCCTTTGCCTCTCTGATATTTGTCTTGGCCTGCCACTTCTGGCCTTAACAACAACTGTGCCTGTGGTCTTCCATTTCCTCACTATGTTCCTCACAGTGGACATCTGAGATAGCTTTTTGTAGCCTTCCCCTAAACCGTATCATTGAACAATCTTTGTTTTCAGGTCATTTGAGAGTTGTTTTGAGGCCCCAATGTTGCCACTCTTCAGAGGAGATTCAAAGAGAAGAACAACTTGCAATTGGCCACCTTAAATACTTCTCATAACTGGATGCACCTGTCTATGAAGTTCAAGGCTTAATGAGCTCACCAAACCAATTTTGTGTTCCAATTTATTAGTGCTAAGTAGTTACAGGTATTCAAATCAGCAAAATGACAAGGGTGCCCAAATTTTTGCACAGCCTATTTTTCACATCTGATACAATTTCATACAACTTAATATTGCTACACTAAAAATCTTTGTCTGGAAAATACCCAATTACTTAGCTTTTATTAGAAAATGAATGGCATGCCACTGTGATCGTTTTCTGTGCAGACAGAGTAAATTATTATGCAGCCTCAGAGGGGTGCCTAAACTTTTTCATACGACTGTAAGTACAACCATCAGACTCTGATGTTCAGCGCAACCTAACCTGAGGACATCCAGAAGAGAGACCAAGAGACAAGCTAATTTTACTGCCACTTACTTGTGTCGGGAGAAGGTTCCAACTACAAGCATTCATGGTGACTGTGAACAGCAGGAGCGAGAGCAGGCTCTGACAGACATCCGCTCTGCAAATGTCCAGTCCTAGTGGCAACATGTGTGGCAGCTCGCGGACTTCATATCCCAGATGTAGCCTACAGCATGCCAACATCTGGGAACATGTCCACTGTATTGGGAGAACTGGTTGCTGTGGTAACATCAGGACAGCAGTGTCTTTCTACGATCCAGATGCTGTTGGCCAGTTGGCAGGCTCCCTGGGCACAGTCCTGTCCAAGGCCCAGCAGGATGTGCCCTCATGGTTAGAGGAGTCAGCGTTCAGTGGCCTCGCTGTCGTGGGCTTCTACCCCCCCACCAGAAAGAAGTTTGCCTCCTCAGACTCCAGGAAAGGAGGATCTTTCCAGGACAACAGCGTGAAAAGCCAGTCGGCTAATCAACTATTGACTAATCAATAGAGGTGTGACTGTGACTGGGATGGGTGCATAAGAAGTCAAATATTTAATAACCTCCAACACAGATGTAAAGAAAGGAAAGGGTAAATGTTTAAATCAAGCTAAAATGATTGCTGGATTACTCTGTGCGGGAGAGTATGCCGTGTGTCTCCAAAAGACAAAGCCAGGGATGGCTGAATAAATGTCACCATTAAATTGGCTCCCAGAGACAAAAAAAACACTGGGTTATTTTACAAGACAACAAGGCTCCTATAAAAGGGCTTGGTCCATAGTCTATCACAGCTATCTCTCTCTCTCTAATTAGCATATGACATGCACAAACATGTTTTGTGTGGTCACAGTGACCTTGACCTCATCAGTTCATCCTGGAGTCCAAGTGGACATTTGTGCCAGATGTAGTGCAATTCCCTTCAGACATTCCTGAGACATTGCATTAATGAATGGGATGGACATGAGGTCACAGAGGAATAAAAAGAAAAAGGTACAATTTATAAAATTGTTTCTGTTGTCTTTTGTATTGATTTCTAGGGAATATAGATTAAAAAATCCCGCCGTTGGATCACACAACCATACAGCCCAGTACATTACAATATGCTTTGTATATTGCTGGTTACAGTGGATTGTGCATTTGTGCCCCTGTGAATGTTTATCTGGTGTTCCCATGTCTGCCTCGTTTTTGGTGCCCATCTGTTCCTGTCGTGTCTTTCAACAGCTGCAGAGTGCTAGCCACCAGCTCGCACACATTCACACCAAAAAAGCTCTCTGTTGCATAGAGTGTCAACAGGTCAGATTTCCTCCAGCCACAGCAAAAAATACAGGCCTGTAATCAGATTGGTTGGTGCCAGCCATGTCCTTGTCTATTACTAATTCACAAAGTGTGTCTCTCTCTGAATTTCATTTGAATTGGCTTCATAAGCATTAACGTTTTGGAAACAATGTTGCTAAAGTATTAAAAAACAGCATATTAAATCTATATCCTCTAATTCAATTTCAGCGGGTCACATTACACTGTGTGTGCATGTCCAGGTCACTGACTGTCCCTCAGGTTGTGGTATACTGGATATTGGGCAGCAAGATCTGCCCTGTCTCCTTGTCTTAGGAGTACTTTTATGTGGAGAGCTCATTAAATTCTTTGAAATCTGAGATTAGAGAGATGCATTAGTTGTAAATGTTCCTTGTTTCACTGTATGTTTCATATTTTAGGATGGCCACACAGTCATTCTCTTTTTAGGACTAGGTAACATTTTAGTCTACTTTAGCTTTTAATTTCTTCTTTCCAATATTCTTAATAGGCTTCCTTCATTGCTTTATAACATATATGTCAAACTCAAGGCCCGTGGGCCACATCCGGCCCGTGATACAATTATATACGGCCCGCAAGATAATTTCATGTGAGTATTAAGAATGGCCCGTCGGTAAACAGCACTCCCACCTCTAATACTACAATGCACTGAACAGGTGCCGCACTAGTCAGGACCCGTGCAGCAGCCCCTCCTCACGGTGACACACCGATCAGCGGATCAATGCATCGCTCAGCGCTGTTAGAGCGACACTTATGGCGCGTTTCCACTAGTACCTACTCCGTACCTACGCCGAGTAGAGCTGAGTAGGTACTAGTGGAAACGCGCCATTAAGCTAGCCCCCCCCCAACATAAATGGCTAAACGAAAAGTGGACTTTGAAAACAGAGACTTTCAAAGCAGGTGGGGGGCGGAGTTTTACCTGTTTGTCTGTCGGAGGTGAACCTGTGTGTCTTGTTTGTGGAGCTAATGTGGCCATAATTAAAGAATATAAATATAAGACGACACTATGAGACAAAACATCAGGATAGTACAAAAAATAAAAAAATTATTTAAAAGTCTATTTGTTTTATTGAGGGAAAGTTGTTGAAGTTTGGCTGTTTACATTCATATTTCTGGATAAAATATATATTATTATTATTATATTATATTATATTATATTATATTATATACTATAATAAAAGAGTCACTTTTAGACTCTTCACTAAATGTTGAGCCCGTTTGGCTCGCGACTTAGACCGTGTTTTAAATTTTGGCCCTTTCTTTGATTAAGTTTGACACCCCTGCTTAATAATTTGAATTACTCTGATAAGGTATTTAAGAAGCAGTTGTTGTACATATACATATACATATACATGTTGTGCTTTAACAAGTGGTAATGTTCAATTTGGCTATCAGAAATAATTAATAATTATCAAAGATAATTAATAATTATTAAAATGAATGAACTTTGATTAAAGTCCACCTCGATTGGGGCACCACCTCGAAAAACGAGGAAAAGACAGCCGTTTTAATTGATTTAGTCTCATAAAAATACTACACTATCAATTTGGAATTATGTTTTATAATTAATTTAATAATTACTACCAAAATTACCACATTGATAGCTAGCTGAAGGATTTTGGAGTTCTTGACAGTGTAGAGGTTGGCAGTGTCCACACTTGTACAACATTAAAGGAGACAGCAGGTATTAAAACATTTATTAAAACAGAGCAAAATTCAGGGACATCATTTGTTATGCATTAAGGACTTGTACTTTGGTTGTAAGTACAGCTGAAGCAGAGTAGGTATTAAAGACATCTGCTGTTGCAGAAACAAAATCAATCAAACAATCTAACTAAATCTCTATGACTAAACTAACAATAATATGAAGAGTGTGTGTGTGTGTGTGTGTGTGTGTGTGTGTGTGTGTGTGTGTGTGTGTGTGTGTGTGTGTGTGATAAGGCTGAGGAATGTGAGATGGGTCCCACAAAGGTGGGGGAGAGAGACCAAATGGTGATGGCCAGACCCCCTGGGGTGTGGAGCTGAAGAGACAAAGGAAGCTAAGTGCTGTTAGCTTAGCTTTGTCCCTCAGTGGCCTGTTGCAGACTGTGTGTGTGAGAGAGATAAAGGTGCAGGTTAAGACAGGATGGTTAGTTTGTAGGCTAACATCAACTAAACTTAATGGATGCACAGTAATCTGCAACACATCATAATAATCAAACTCAATGAACATTAAAGCAAGTCAATACATTAACAGGGGTAAACCATGTATGCAGTAATGCTATGCTAATTATGCCCAGTTAGAGTTTGTTACCAGTCCTTAAAGGGGTAGAAGAAGTGTCCTTGAGGGTGCTGCTTTCTCAGCTTGTTGCTGGAGGAAAGGTGTGGTTCGTGTCCGTTGCTGTGGTTGCAGGCTGGAGGAATCCGGTCACTCCTTTGTTCCTGTTAGTTAGCAGCTCTGTGCTAACTTGCTAGTGTGCTCTTGTTGTTGGTTATCAGCTGGCAGACTCTGGGTCGTGCCTGCTGGCGCTGATCTGCTTACTTCAGGCAGGACCTTGTGTCGCTACCATGAAGGAGGTGGCTGCTCTGGACAGACCACACTGAGGCAGAGCTTAGCTGAGTTGAGCTGGTCTCTCCTCTTCAGGAAAGATCAGGAGAGCTGGTCTCTCCTCTGCAGGAGGAGAGGGAGCAGGAAAGACCTGGTCTCTCCACTTCAGGCGAGACGATGAGAAAGAGAGAGTTCAGTGGGGGTGAACTGGTTTTGTGGGCCTGCGGTCGTAAAATCATGTGTCCCCTCCGGCCAATGGTGACTGTGGAGCTGGGCGCGGGGGTGATTTCACACCTATCTGTGAAACTGGGGGGCATTGGGGAAAGGAGCCCAATAGTTTTACAGACAAAGAAACATGCGGTCTTCACCATGTGCTATTCACTGTATAGTGAAGCCCAACATACATATACATATACATATACATATATACATATATATATATACACACACACACACACACACACACATATATATACATATACATATATATATACACGTATATATACATATACGTGTGTGTGTGTGTATATATACACACACACACACACACATACATATATATGTGTGTGTGTGTGTGTGTGTGTGTGTGTGTGTGTGTATCCTATATATATATATATATACACACACACACACACACACACACGCACACATATACATACATACAAAAAAAATTCTGCTGCACTTAAGGTTCCTAAGAGCACAGTGGCCTCCATAATCCTTAAATGGAAGACGTTTGGGATGACCAGAACCCTTCCTAGAGCTGGCCGTCCGGCCAAACTGAGCAATCGGGGGAGAAGAGCCTTGGTAAGAGAGGTAAAGAAGAACCCAAAGGTCACTGTGGCTGAGCTCCAGAGATGCAGTCGGGAGATGGGAGAAAGTTCTAGAAAGTCAACCATCACTGCAGCCCTCTACCAGTTGGGGCTTTATGGCAGAGTGGCCCGACGGAAGCCTCTCCTCAGTGCAAGACACATGAAAGCCTGCATGGAGTTTGCAAAAAAACACCTGAAGGACTCCAAGATGGTGAGAAATAAGATTCTCTGGTCTGATGAGACCAAGATAGAACTTTTTGGCCTTAATTCTAAGCGGTATGTGTGGAGAAAACCAGGCACTGCTCATCACCTGTCCAATAAAGTCCCAACAGTGAAGCATGGTGGTGGCAGCATCATGCTGTGGGGGTGTTTTTCAGCTGCAGGGACAGGACGACTGGTTGCAATCAAAGGAAAGATGAATGCGGCCAAGTACAGGGACATCCTGGACGAAAACCTTCTCCAGAGTGCTCAGGACCTCAGACTGGGCCGAAGGTTCACCTTCCAACAAGACAATGACCCTAAGCACACAGCTAAAATAATGAAGGAGTGGCTTCAGAACAACTCCGTGACTGTTCTTGAATGGCCCAGCCAGAGCCCTGACTTAAACCCAATTGAGCATCTCTGGAGAGACCTGAAAATGGCTGTCCACCAACGTTCACCATCCAACCTGACAGAACTGGAGAGGATCTGCAAGGAGGAATGGCAGAGGATCCCCAAATCCAGGTGTGAAAAACTTGTTGCATCATTCCCAAAAAGACTCATGGCTGTATTAGCTCAAAAGGGTGCTTCTACTAAATACTGAGCAAAGGGTCTGAATACTTATGGCTGTGTGATATGTCAGTTTTTCTTTTTTAATAAATCTGCAAAAATGTCAACAATTCCGTGTTTTTCTGTCAATATGGGGTGCTGTGTGTACATTAATGAGGAAAAAAATGAACTTAAATGATTTTAGCAAATGGCTGCAATATAACAAAGAGTGAAAAATGTTTGAATGAATTACAAATCAGAAGATGAGTTGTAAAATTACTTTACTATTTACTATTACTATTCTGAATACATATATATATATATATATATAAATATATATATATATATATATATATAAAATAACTTAGTTCAATACTACTCAAAACAAAGACAGATCCAGGCCTATTCCTTCTGAATATCCCTATGAGGCGGTTACCTTTAACTGCTGCACAGCTGACCTTACTGGAAAAACTTTTGCTCCTAGCAAGATGCTGTGTTCTTTTACTGTGTTATTTTACAGTGGATAAAGGAGAAGCCTCCCTCAGTTACTCAATGGTACAAAGAGACTTTCCAAGTTTTTCCCATGGAACATCTCAAGGCCTCCTTGAAGGGGAATGATAATGTTTTTTATCAAATTTGGGAATCATTTCTTAATTATCTTCCTGATGACCTTCTTGGTCTGCTACAAAAGGGATGTTCTAGCTTTGTAATGATATTCGTTTGCTGTGTATCTAGTTATCAGGGAAGGAAAGGGAAGAAGTATAGACGATAATAATGTAATCCATGTGTTGGTATGTGATGACCATGTGCGCTGATTGTACTCCTTGTCTCTCTTTATTGCAATCTGTATACTTGATTGGATGGATCTTGTGCTGACTGGTTCCTTATTTTGTTCTGTTATTTAAAATCTAATAAAATATTGTACAGAAATATATATACACATATATATATACACACGTGGACAAAATTGTTGGTACCCCTCTGTTAATGAAAGAAAAACCCACAATGGTCACTGAAATCACTTGAAACTTACAAAAGTAACAATAAATAAAAATTTATTGAAAATTAAACAATCAAAATCAGCCATTACTTTTGAATTGTTGTTCAACAGAATTATTTAAAAAAAACAAACTAATGAAACAGGCCTGGACAAAAATGATGGTACCCATAACTTAATATTTTGTTGCACAACCTTTTGAGGCAATCACTGCAATCAAACGATTTCTGTAACTGTCAATGAGACTTCTGCACCTGTCAACAGGTATTTTGGCCCACTCCTCGTGAGCAAACTGCTCTAGTTGTCTCAGGTTTGAAGGGTGTCTTCTCCAGATGGCATGTTTCAGCTCCTTCCACAGATGTTCAATGGGATTTAGATCTGGGCTCATAGAAGGCCACTTCAGAATAGTCCAATGCTTTTCTCTTAGCCATTCTTGGGTGTTTTTGGCTGTGTGTTTTGGGTCGTTATCCTGTTGGAAGACCCATGACCTGTGACTGAGACCAAGCTTTCTGACACTAGGCAGCACATTTCTCTCCAGAATGCCTTGATAGTCTTGAGATTTCATTGTACCTTGCACAGATTCAAGACACCCTGTGCCAGATGCAGCAAAGCAGCCCCAGAACATAACCGAGCCTCCTCCATGTTTCACAGTAGGGACAGTGTTCTTTTCTTGGTATGCTTCATTTTTGCGTCTATGAACATAGAGTTGATGTGCCTTACCAAAAAGCTCCAGTTTTGTCTCATCTGTCCAAAGGACATTCTCCCAGAAGCTTTGTGGCTTGTCAATATGCATTTTCGCGAATTCCAGTCTCGCTTTTTTATGATTTGCTTTCAACAGTGGTGTCCTCCTTGGTCGTCTCCCATGAAGTCCACTTCGACTCAAACAACGACGAATGGTGCGATCTGACACTGATGTACCTTGGCCTTGGAGTTCACCTTTAATTTCTTTGGAGGTTGTTCTGGGCTCTTTGGATACCATTCAAACTATCCGTCTCTTCAATTTCTCATCAATTTTCCTCTTGCGGCCACGTCCAGGGAGGTTGGCTACAGTCCCATGGATCTTAAACTTCTGAATAACATGTGCCACTGTTGTCACAGGAACATCAAGCTGCTTGGAGATGGTCTTATAGCCTTTACCTTTAACATGCTTGTCTATAATTTTCTTTCTAATCTCCTGAGACAACTCTCTCCTTCGCTTTCTGTGGTCCATGTTCAGTGTGGTACACACCATGTCACCAAACAGCACAGTGACTATTTGTCACCCTTTAAATAGGCAGACTGACTGATTATGAGTTTGAAGACACCTGTGATGCCAATTAAAGGACACACCTGAGTTAAACATGTCCCTCTGGTCAAATTATTTTCAATCTTTTATAGAGGTACCATCATTTTTGTCCAGGCCTGTTTCATTAGTTTGTTTTTTCAAATAATTCTGTTGAACCACAATTCAAAAGTAATGGCTGATTTTCAATGGTTAA